>NW_005842012.1:1956730-1971903 GCF_000455745.1 Alligator sinensis | reverse complement strand
CCCCCCTCCTCCAGCCCCCCAACCCCTTACCAGCAGGGGAGCCTGTGTCCAGCTCCCTGCTGCTGGCATGCTGCCTGCCCTCATGGGCAGGCAGCGTGCTTCAACACCAGGATGAGGACTAACCATAGAGACGCTCTGGCAGTCAGAGCATCTCTATGGAGGACCCAGACTCTGGTTGCCTCAGAGCACAGTCTGCCCTACCCTGCTTTTTTCTGTGTAGGGTTTTTTGACCCCTGGATATCCAGGGTTCTAATTTTGTTAACATTTTCTCCTTTGTGCATGTGCCTCTTGCAAAGTCTCAAAGGGGTTTGCAAGAAGCACATGCAGGCTCTCCTGGATGCGCCCTGTGTGTATACTGAACTCTATATATTCACCCTTGGTACAAACACATTAACATCCACAGAGTTGCCCAGCCATTAGCTAACACAGATAAAATGCAGGTAAGTCACAGAGATTGATCTCAATGGGATTTCAAGCAACTGGTATTATCCTTTCACACTAAACTGCTGAGGCTTATTATAGAAGCCATGTATCCACAAACCTATAATATGAAAACAGCACTATCATTTTCATCATGTATTATGATGCTCAAGTCAGTTCTGAAGCACCAAGTTAGTTATATCATTTCCATATCTAACATTCTCAGTGAAGTGTGTCACTTTTTGGTTCCCTTTTTCTGATGTCTTCAGTCTACTATTCTTCAAGGCTCTCACTCCTGTTCCCTTTATCAGCTCATGTTTCCCTTGGTCTGAGATACTCTTCACTTTGTCATTACCAAACTATCCTCCCACAGACTAGCCATCCCTGGACAGCCTTTCATCTCTCCAGCTTTCTTTCACATGAGCTGCTGGTAATTTATAAAACTGATAGTTGCTTTCAACAAACTGAGCTGTAGGGCATAGCACAACATGTGTTGGGGGACATTTACAGGCTGACTTTTTCCACATTCAGTTAACCAAGATGAACAATGAGGCAAATCAAAGACATCTCACATTTTTGGACTACCTTGTTTGCCCTTCAATCAGTCTTGTCATCACTACAGAAATGAAGACAATAAATCTTCAACCCCATTCTGAATTCTCTAAAATTAATAGCTATTTATGACCATTAAAATAAAGTCCTATTTTAACTATGCATACGCCATTTCTCAAAACAAAAAAATGTGATTATAATGGGGCTTTCTTGGGGCCAGTCTGTCATTGGCCCACCCACCTGTTTCGGGCCCACCCCCCCGCCCCCTCGCCTGCCATGCCTTGATGATACATAATTATGATGTTAATTAGGCAGGAGGCTGCCCATTCTTGCCCCGATGCCAGGGGGTGCTATCTGCAGCTCCGTTCCTTCCTTACACCGCAGCCCAAGCCTTGCAGATAGCATCCACCAGTGGTTTGCACTGGGGCTTTCATAAAACATACACACAAACAAATACATACTGCACTCCAAGCCCTTGCCCCCCTTACTGTGGCTCCACACTGGGGTCTTCCACCCCTTGGGGCTCAGGTGGCCACAGCCCTGCCTGGCCCTAGAGTCTTACACCCCCACACTGCCCCTTCACTGGGGCTCACTGAGGTCTGCTGCCCCATCCGGGTCAGGTGGCCATAGCCCTGCTTGGCCTTCTGCCCTGGGGTATCACACCCTGTAAGGCTCAGGTGGCCACAGCCATGCCTGGCACCCACTCAGGGTCCCTGCAACCACAGGACTCATGAAAAGCCTGGGCACTGCTCCAGGACCCTCCACTGACTTGGACCCTGCCTCAGGACTGCCATGAGCCTGGGCTCCCCCTGAACCAGTTGAACCCACCAGGGATGTGGGAGCTGGGGTTATTAAGGCACCCCGACCTGCCTTTCACCAGGGTGGTAACTGGCCTGGCATTTCCTGGGGGCTCCCGGGCCACCAGACCATCCAACTCCAGGCAGGGTGCAGTTTTAGGTCATGCCCAGGACCAGGAGCCTCTAAACCATCCCCTTAAGCTCCTGCCCTTACCTCCAGGATATTGCATTCAGCCTTACAGCCAGGCGATGTTTCTGCCTGGCCTGCCAGCATTGAACTACTATGTTTATATAGGCGGCCAGAGTTCTAAAATGGCCACCATAATCGAGCACCTGTGGGGCTGTTTGGCTCAGCTCTTAAAGTGGCATGCACCAACACTGCCCTGCCACAGTGATGATGATGATAAGGTAAGAACATAAGAATTGCCATTTTCTGGGTCAGACCATAGGTCCAACTTGCCTGGTACCATGTCAAACAGTGGCAGACAGTAGATGCTGAAAGGGGGAATAAACTGGATACGACCAGAGAGTTTTTTCCACTGTTCCTCTCTCACTTGAAGCCCCCAGCATTTAAGGTATGGAAGGTCTGATTCAGAGGCCATATCCCTAACTTCCATGCTCAATAGCTACTAATGCCCCTTTCTTCCAGGAATTTGTCCAATCTCTTTTGAATCTAGCTAAACTGGCAGCTTCCACAACTTTTGGTGGCAAGGAGTTCCACACTTTAATTACATGCTGTGTGAAAAAGAATTTCCTTTTTTAGTTTTAATTAAGCTTAATAACGTACTAGTTTCATTTTGTGACCCCTAGGTCATGATGGTGATGATATAATGAATATAATTGTATTGATATATTAAATGAGACCAAAACGCTCTTTTGTTTGAATATTTTTGATCATGTGAAGGATGTACAGTAAAATTCAAGAAATATTTCTACCTCTAAAAATACCAAGCAAGTTTCAAATGTAGTATTCAAGTGCCCAAATCCCAATGGGAAGTTAGGTGCTTTGCACTATACCAGACACTATAACAACAATAACGAAGTAATCACAGAGATCTAACCTACAGTAGAAACATGTTTAAACCTATGCAGGACATCACATTTAATGTTTTAAAAAATTCCGTAGGAAACAATCATTGCCAACTTTTTTGTCTCCCACCTGTAAAAAGTCTTTATAAAGACTTTATAAAGATGAAGGTTTTTTTTGGCACCTGCTTTTCTCCTTTTTTTCCTCTTCACAAGATCCCTTCATACCATCCAGTATCATTCTTGGAAATTATATTAAGCTAAGTGGGATGGTCTATTCCAGGAATTCTGTAAAGCAGAGACATGATCAAAAGCATGAAGTCTTGTGGTAGTACTTCCTGTGGCTTGTATATCATTCATAGCAGGCATTTACTGCAGGTCAATGTGATCTCTCCTTTTAGAGCTTAGCCCATGAAAAATGAACTCCACTGTGATCAAAATTCTAAGCCAGTTTTTCTCCAAACAAATCCTGCTTACTTAAGTTATCCAGTCTACCCATTATTGCAACATCTACAACCTCAGCTGCATGAATGACTCATGTCTCCTAAACCTGGGGGGGCATGGCGACCTCCCGCAGGCAGCAGCGGCAGTGTTGGCAGTGGAGGCGTAGTGGCAGCAAGCAGGGACCGCATACAGTTGGCTGCAGTGATACTGGCAGTGAGGGTGGGCCAAGCGAGGACCACCCACAGGCGGCCACGGCGGTGTCAGCAGAGAAGGGGGAGGGGTGGCAAGCAGCGACTGCCCACAGATGCTATTGGCAGGGGCCAATCTCAGGGGGGCACGTGCCCCCATCTGCCCCCCCTATGTGTAGTCTAGCTCCCAAAACCAGCTACCAGTGCTTACTAGAGCCAGTATATCATCTGCTACTTCAGGCTTTAATATGTAAAGACATGTATACACTACAAACCAACTGTGGGAAACAGCAGAGCCCTCAAACAAGACACTACTCCATGAACTAGAAGCAGTATATCACTATTTGCATGTTCCTAGGATGAGCACTGTTGAGCCTCAGTTATCTTGCCTGCCCTTCGTTGGCCAATACGTTGGCCCTATTGAAATGTCCTTCTCTATCTAGATTCCAGGAACACAACTGGATTAGCACTAAACAGGACAGTTGTTTTCAAAAGGTTCTCATCAGATTGTTCTTAATACTGGTGCAGTTATACTATTGTCTGCATGTACTGAGACAGTTCTCAAATGCAGATGATGCTTCCTTGGGTACTGATCTCTTCTCCTCCATGGACAGCCCCATTCATTTCAAGGAGCTTCATGTAAGTGAAGCCATCTTCCCATGTGGAGGAACTGAAGGATCAAGGTCTATGGGCTGCAAGGTCTTTGAAGCAGCCACACATAGAGAAAAATGATACCACTGTTTATGCACTTACTGTGGTGCCAGGGTGGTTTACCTGCACCCCGTCTTCTGAAAGACTGGGACTTTGCTGAAGGAGCTACAGGTGCCTGAGATCAGATGAACATCCTGGGGACAGCACAGTGGGGTGTGATCCCATAAGACTCCTGCAAGATCCAGTAGATATACGTGACACACTGAGGTTTCTTTTGGATTCTGGCATAACTTTAGATTCTTGTTTTTCTGTAACCCTTGTCTAGAAGAGATTCTCCTAAAAATCTCACACAGAGAAATATAAACTGTCTTTGTATTTCATTGCCTAATTGCCTGTAGGAACCCAGGCAAGGCTATTGTACAGTTTAAGAGTTCTCCCAGAAAGGCTAGAAAGTATTTTGAAGCAGTCAAATTAGCACCTCTAGATTATTTAACCGTTTATCACAGAAGTATTGAAGCCCCTTCCAGAAGTGCATTAAACATGACTAACCTGTCACATATTGGTTTTCTCAACCTCGTCTTAGAGAAATGGGCAGCGGAGGTTTTTTATATTGAATTTTCCTGAAAGTGCATATTTAGGTGTTTATGGTTCAAGACATAAGAAATTCACTTTGTACTTGAAGCAGAAGATTGTCAGGTCCTTAGTTCTTGGGCAAACACATTCCAGTCCTGTACGGGCCACAGAAAGATCACCTCAGAGAATTAATTTATTCTAGGCGTATTATCAGCTAAGAACAATCCAAGAAACAATGAAACCTTGGCACATCCTGCCTCAGGCAGGGGTTTGGACTATATGACCTCTTGAGGTCCCTTGCAGACCTACTTCTCTATGATTCTATGAACCTTTAGAATGGGAAAAAATAGCTTCTTCATCACATGCAAATAAAAGCAGGTTTCTGATGTACTTTAATTATCTGCGTATTTGAACTTAGACTAATGGTTCATATTATGATCATAAACCCCTCAAGTGATCAAAGCATTCTTCTGTCTCAAAAAGTTCAGTCAGCAAATAGATCCTTTTGAAATTATTACAGAACAAGATGTTTTAGGGTAAAAAAAAAAAAAATCTCCAGTCCTAAATGAAGCTACATAGCTTCAAGTATTTATTTGGCTAACGTCCTGAAAAATAACAGCATTCTACAAGCCATTCGGTAACAAAGAAGAAACACAACAGGAATGGATGTGAATGAGTCTGTGAAGTTTTTTCAAAACAGCTGGGTTTCTTGGCAAAATGGAACATCTTCAGAGAGACAACTCATAGGCTAATAGGGCTCTAATTTAAACTGAAATATTCTACTGATTTTAAACACCAGAAGCTCTTGAAAACAGATTTTTTATAACCATTAGATCTAAATTTTATTTGGTAAAGATACTTTTCTATATACACAGTATTTTATTAGCTTAAGGACAAATAAAATATGATGGAGTTTGTTGTGGCTAAGAACAGGGGAATGGTTGGGGCATCAGATTTCATTGACAAAATGATCGGCTGTCATTCAATTCAGTTTTAACAGAAAAAAGAAAAAAACAAACAGAACAGCAGCACTGCAGGTCACCGTTCCCAACAGACTGCTCATCTTCTTGTGGCCATAAATGTTTAACTATGTGGCACAAGAAGTTGTGAGACTTTCTCAGCAATTACATGGATCACCATGGTGTGCAGCTGTAGGGGACAAATTAGCAAGCAGCTTGTGGTAGACTGACTAGTCTGTTGTGTTGACGGATTGCTTCCTTAGGCCACCTCTGCTATTGTCATCTTTGAGCCTCAGAGAAACAGTCAAGTCAGGCGTCACCACTACAACTATGCTTTTGTGAGCTGGACTAAGGTCAGATAGAGGCTTTCCAGTAGCCACAAAGTCAGTCAGGCTACCCAGTGGTTCTCTATACTTACTGTGATTTTAAACTGTTAAATACAGACACTGCATATGTATAATTGATTTTCAATGCATACTAAAATGCAGTCAGGGATGCTCAGAGCCTTCAACCTTTGCGTATAGTTTCTTCAGCCGTTTTCCTTTCTTAGCAGTAGGCCCTGCTAAGTAGGCCATTTCCTTCTAGAGAAAACTCTGCAACTCCTCTATCCCAAGCCTTCAACATGTAGTGAATTTGTTTCTCACCGTGGCTCCTTCAGTGAGTCCAGAAGGACTTGAAGCTCTGTTTCAGACTTGCCCTCTTGTGACCATACAATCAGCAGATGTTTGTAGTTACATTCTGCTAATACAGTACAGCAAAGCCTACCTGTTTAGACGTGTTTGCAGCACAACGTGCCTATCTTGTCCAAACATCAAGGATTAACTCTTCTCCAATACCTCAGCTATCAATGTTAGTATAATCTGCTAACACCTCAGTACTTTGTCTCAAGCTCCAGTCACTCTGTCTTCTCATGTTCAGCCTACCCCAGCCCCCAAGAGTTAATGGTGTTGTTAACAGATCTTCCATTATTTCTTCATAGTAGCTCCATTTACTAGCTAGGAAATTCCCAAAGCACTTCATATTATGCCTTGAAAAGCTGAGATAGATTGCTTCATGCCTAAGCAACTAGAGGTAAAAAGAAAGCTTCCTGAGACACTAGCAGCATGATGGCCAGCTGGGAGTCAATGGTGCACCTGGTGTAACATTCTGCTTCTGACAGTGTCAAGTAGTTCATGGTCCCCATGAACAGCAATAAGCACAAACTAACCCAGAAAAAATACACTAAGCTTTGGACTCAGGTCAATAGGATGTACACAGACCTCCACAACTGGAAGAGGACAACCCAAAAACTATGGGTTAATTGAATTGCTGCATAAATTTATATTGAATTCCTTCCATGGAGATAATAGAGGAAGAATACCAGAGAAGTTCTGGTATCAGAGAATAGAAAAGACAGCTGCTCAATACACAGTGCAAAAACATTTTCCTCTGGGACTCTTCTTTGTCTTACAGGGGCAGAGAGAGGTAGTTAGCCATGATAGACTGAAGTTACGCAGAAGGCATGGCGTATGATGTCATATGCTAACTTGTTCAGAGAGGCATGAGCTTTTGGGCTAGGGACAGACACTGCGCATAAACCAATTTAAGTGATCAGAAACAAGTTTAAACCTGTAACACAGGGATGAGCAATTATTTGGGCCCAAGGGTCACATAGGGAATTTTGATCAGATTGTCTCGGGTCGGGTCAGCATCCCTTCCACTGTTATTAAATTACCAATTGCTTAAATTACAAGCGAGACTTTATAAAGGGGGATAAGGCAAGGTGCCGCGTTTATTGATCACAAGTTAGACATAGAGGTTCGGGCACACCATTCATACAAACACACACAAATCATCATACACATCATTACACACAGGCATACACATACACAAAACAACCATTTCATATGCACATACACCAGATATAGTTACCAGCAATAGTTGCTCAGTATCAGCCCAGGGAGGCTTATTGAGTAGATGATGATGATTTGAAGATAGCAGATTTGAAGATAACAGCTGGAGTGGGGTGAACAGATGCATCTCTGCTCCAATGAAGCAGCAGTAGAGAAAGAGACTAACCCAATTTGGCATTTTCAAAGTGTTTTTTTATAGGGATTGGCATCCTTTGTTTCAGTGCTTTGGGGTTTTTTTATACCCAGCTTCTATTTTTGTGGTTGTTCTTCTTTTGTCTTCAGCTTATCTCAGCTTTGGAGTGTTTTTGCTGCCAGTCTGGCAGGATGGGTGCATTCCTTCTCCTCGTTATCTTCTTTGTGCCCAAGGCCTAAAAGGGATTCTTCAGCCATTCATTAATTAGTTTACTGACTGGTAACTTACATTTGGCACCTTGTTGCTTACATAAACAGTTAAATCTTCTTCTCCTGTCTTTATGCCATTCTCTCACCATTCACCCTTTTACACACACTCATACATAAAGGCTATGCTGAGTTCATTTACTTATGTCAAGCAGAAGGATACAAAATGGAGTTTTCAAGTTGCTTACAGGACAAGACTAACATGGTTATATTTCACTACTATTACACTCTAAGTTAACATCAGCTACATTAGTTCAGTTCATGCTACACCACCACCATCACCCTGCAACAACTCACCAAAACTCCTTATGGGCCTGTGGGTGGGGGGAGCAGTGTTCAGGAGTGAGAGGGGGAAGGCAAGGCTGGGATCACATGTCCCTGCCCTCTGGGGTGTGGGATGTGTGTGGAAGGGGGGGCTGCCTGGGCACTACACCCCAGGAGTCAGGTCCCAGGAGCCTGCTGTAGATGAGGAGAGAGGTGGAGGTATATGCAGCAGAGCTCCTCCAGGCAGTGCCGTCCCCACTGCCCCCTCAGCACTCAACATGGGGCCAAACCCCACCCACTTACACTGTGGCAGCCTATGCCACGCTCCAGCCAGTGTCCACAGACCAGCTGGGTGCTGCTCCGCACCCCCTGCCTCCAGTTCCAGGATCTGGAGCCAGAGCCCCATGTACGGGCCAGGAGCAGTACAGCATGGTGTGGAACAGCAGGAGCAAAAGGAGGAGCTGCTGCTGGAGGCAGGGGGTGTACAGCAGCACCCAGCTGGCTGCAGCCATACTGGGAACAGCCCTCTGGAAGCTGCTCCTGCTCCTGCCCCAGCATATGGGGCTCCAGCTCTAGTTCCCAAGAAGGCAGCTGGGAGCTAAAGCTGGTGCTGCAGCACTGGAGCAGGAGCCATCTGGCTGAAATTGTTCACCCACCTGCCCAGAATGGCATAGCATGGCACAACACAGTGCAGCAGGGGCAGGAGCAGCCTGGAGCAGGCTGTTCCTAGCGCGGCTGCAGCCAGGTGCTGCTCTGCACCCCCCACCTCTAGCAGCAGCTTCGCTTCTCACTCTACTGCACCATGCTGTGCTGCTCCTGGCAGGTGCATGAGGCTCCGGCTCTAGAATCCAGAGTCCTGCACACTGGGCTAAGACCCACTTGTCTGAAACTGCTTGCCCTGCATGGCATGGCAGGGATAAGATCAGAAGCAGGATCTGCCACTGGAGGCAGGGGGCACAGAGCAACACCCAGCTGCAGCCACACCACCAGAGGCTGTGCTCTGACCTGGAACCAAGCTGGTGGGTGCCAGAGAGCCACAGCACAGGCTTCCCCTGTCTGAGCAGATAGACAGGGCATCAGTGGTGAATTAAGATTTACTGGGGCCCTGGGCTTCTGCGGGGGAAGGAGCCCCTTCCCCTCCTGGTGCTGCTGCTGCCAAGGGCAGGGTGGGCCTCTGTGCCTCATGGGGAAGGCTGGGTGGATCCAGCTAGGCTGGGGGTGGGGTGTCACATGCCCACTTCTCCCTGCTCCCTGCCCCCCTGCACTGCTAGAGTGCAGCAGAGCTGAGTGGAAAGAGGGCAGATGCAGGCTGCCTTCTGTTGGCTTGGGGCGCTCTGCTCTGCTTCCTTTGCCCCAGAGGCTCCATGCCGGCCACATGCCCCCCTGCCCACCAGGCAGCAGGGGACACAACTCACTGCCCCCACTGCTGCCAGGCAGGCAGGGGATGCACAGCTGGCACAGGGCCCTGGGACAAAGGTGAGCAGAGTGGAGAGCCCCGAGCCCACAGCAAGCAGCCTACATCCAGCCTGCACACAAATATGGGGGAGCACGTGCCCCCCAAGGCCTTCCCCGGGGTGGGGCACACAAAGACAGGGATCCATTCTCCCCCTCCTCTCCCCCCCGCTGGAACAAGCTGCCTGTGGCTCTGCCCTGCTCTCTGCCCTGGCCTCAGGTCCCAGGCACCAGCCCCAGCCCCACTACCTCCCTCACCACAGGGGCCACAATCTGCCATCCCATGCCCCTTCCCCCCCATACACTTACAGGCAGGGAGCTGCCCTCCATACTGCCTAGCTGTGTTCTGGGCCATGTGCATGCATGGAGCCACACACATGCACGCAGTGCCCCCTGCATCCTGCTCCCAGCCACCCCAACCATAACCCCTTGAAGGTTAGAATGCTGCCCTCCTGCAAGGGGAAATCTGCCATTTCCCAAGGGAACCCAGGCATCTGGGGCCCCTGGGCCTGAGCCCTGCAGGCCCATGCATTAATCCACCTATGCACAAAATGGTTCCACATGGAGCACCACAGGGGCAGCTACAGGCCAGATCCAGTCACCTGATGGACCAGATTCATCCCACAGACCGTATTTTGACCGCCCCTGCTGTAAGAGAACAGAATTTCAGTGTACATAAACTGGTTTCAAAATAGCTTAACCCAGTTTAAGATAGACCTGAATGAATGTAGTACCAAATTTAACTGATTTAGGTTAGACTAGTCTATCAAACTTCTGTCCCAGATCCCCTCCCAACTCAAGTTAACTCACAGTCCCCCCAGCATCCCAGGATGCTTTTAACTGCCTAAACAAATGCCCCCTCATGGGGTGGGTGGGTTAGCCTTGGCCCAAGCTGTTTGCTCCAGCTGAGCAGGGCTGGCCCTACCCTTGTGGTGTCACAGAGCTGAGACAGCAAATCCTCTGTTCTGTAGCCCTGCTCCTGCCTGCACCCGTCAGTCTGATGGGGAGAAGGAAGGGGAACAGAGCCTCCCTCCCAGCTCTGGCAGAAGCCTTGGTTTGCAAGGAACCTCCCCCTTCCTGGCCCACAAAAGTCACTGACGCACAGGTGGGAGGGATAAGAGTAGTTCAGGGCCAGCCCAGATCCCTGTGCCTTAGTAGGGGTCCCCCCACCCTGGGCAGGGTCTCTTGAGCCCCA
Source organism: Alligator sinensis (assembly GCF_000455745.1). NCBI lineage: Eukaryota > Metazoa > Chordata > Crocodylia > Alligatoridae > Alligator > Alligator sinensis. The sequence continues at coordinate 1,961,091 of NW_005842012.1, read as the reverse complement.
TTCAGCTGCAGTTAGGTGCTCTTGGCAGTGGCCAGCAGGCTGGGGGGGGGGCTTTAGCACCCCCTGGCTTCTGGCCTGGGTCACTGCAGGCATCTAGCTGCCTTTCTAGGTTCAAAAGTTCACTTCATTATTGGTTCAATCTAAGCAGCTTAGAAAAACCTAATATTGAATCAATTCAACCTTGGGCTTTTTGATTTTCTGTACTTAGCCTTATAAGCTGTACAGAGAGAGTATGCACACGAGAGAGAGAGAGAGAGAGATTGCACGTGCATGCACGAGCAAGCACAAGCATATACATTAGGATTTTTTATCTTAGGGGGTATTCTTCAGATTTTGGGGCTCCAAGCACCTAAAGTAAAAAAAAACTACTTGGCCATTCAAGGGTCATGTGAGAGGAACTGGAAATATCCAGTTACTGCTTCACACAGCACCAGCAGGTAGTAAATGGTGCAGCATTTTAGCTTTCAGATGAACAGAATGAAAAAAACTGAGGTGTTGCTTTAGTGGTTTCTATATAACGTTAGGCATGTCTCTAACCAGCACATTACTCAGATGGTTCTATTCACTTAGCTTTTGGTTTTGTGCCATATAAAACCTACTGAGACATGCAGCAATACCCAGAATTTTTCTGTCATGGTTTATTCTTTAATTATCATAACCAAAAAAACCCTGAAAAGACCATTAGAGGCTAGCCAGATGCACCCATAATGCAAATGAGTTGCAGCTCCACTGAGTGTTCTTGGCTAGTTTCTAAATCTGTTATTGCAATCAGGGAGAGTGCCCCTAATGAAAGAGAGAGACTATTTCACCTTGGCACCAAGTTTGCTTCTGCTGTCTTGTATCAGAAAGCATTTCCTTGCCTCACTCACAAAAAATCATAGCTCTGCAAGTCATCCGATAACTTACCCAGCATTTCCAAGACATCGCTCTAAGCTCTATGAATGCACTAGCTTTTTCTTATATATAATCAAGACTTGATTAAGAGTTGTGAAGGACAGACCTAGAAATCCAGCTCTTAAATCAGTTTAAAATATCAACCCCTAATTTTCTAAAGGCAAACCAGAACCCAAACTCTTGTTTTTGTTTCAAACTTCTTAGAAGTGTTCTCAGCTCTGTTAACAACTCCTACATTCACTATGCATGTGCCTAGAAACCTGCTTTTCTGATACTGGCTTCAGTCCCAAAGCCTGGCTATACAGCTAATCAGTAGGGCTGTGTGACACTTTGGACCATGATTTGGATCTGGAGAAGCTTTGGACGCTTTGGTGTCTGAAGTAGCATGTCTGGATCAAAGTGCTGGCTTCGTTAGGCTTTCCGAAGTGCTTTGGAAAAGCTTTGGAGCCGCTTTGGAGATCCGGCCATGGGGTATAATGGGGATTCAGGGGGAACTGCACCCCAACTTCTTGCAAGCAAAACTCATGTCACATGTATGTGTTACATCATAGGGGGGGTGAAAACTGCAGAGACAGTAGCCCCTGGTGAGACCACAAATCTTTCCAAGTTTCAATAAGATAGATGTAGGGGTTTGGGGGTAACTGCACCCCAAATTCCTGAAAGAAAAACTTATGTCACATCTTTGTGTTACACCACAGGGGGGGGGTGAAAACTGCAGGGATGGTGGCCCCTGGTGAGGCCACAAAGCCTGCCAAGTTTCAAGAAGATCGGTGTAGGGGTTTGGGTGGAACTGCACCGCAAGCTGCTGACAGGCAAAACGCGTGACATAGATGACCCTGTGTGTGTTAAGGTGCAGCGGGCTGGGGACTGCAGGGGGTGTGGCCCCTGCCCAGGCCACAAAGCCTGCTAAGTTTCAAGGAGATAAGTGCAGGGGTTTGGGGAAACTGCGCCTCAAGTTGCGGACAAGCAAAACTCGTGACATGGGCGACACTGTGTGTTAAGGCACAGCAGGGTGAAAGCTGCAGGGATGGTAGCCCCTGCTGCAGCCATGAAGCCTGCCAGCTGTCAAGGAGATAGGTGTAGAGCTTCTGGGTTCTGGGGCCCTGCACCCCTAGCTGCTGACAGACAAAACTCATGACATGGGTGCTTGTGCAGCTGTCTCTGTCTTGGGGTGGGGAGGGGGACTACTGCAGGCCTGGCTGCTAAGATACTGTGTTACCAGTTACCAATCAATCATGATTCACTCAGGGACCAGCTCAATACACAGTAGCTAGCTACTACATAATGAGTTAACGAGCACAGATTAACACCTACAAAACCAGAGACTGAGAGAAAAGAATCAATACAGACAATTAAGTGACCCAACACAGAGACAGTCAGTTACACAAGCACCCATGTCACGAGTTTTGTCTGTCAGCAGCTAGGGGTGCAGGGCCCCAGAACAGCTGGCAGGTTTCGTGGCAGACCAGCTGGCGGGTTTCGTGGCTGCAGCAGGGGCTACCATTCTTGCAGCTTTCACCCTGCTGCGCCTTAAAACACACAGTGCCACCCATATCACAAGTTTTGCTTGTCTGCAGCTTGAGGTGCAGTTCCCCCCAAACCCCTTTACTTATCTCCTTGAAACTTGGCAGGTTTCACGGCCTGATCAGGAGCCACCATCCCTGCAGCGTTCAGCCCACTGCACCTTAACACACACAGGGTCATCTATGTCATGTGTTTTGCCTGTCAGCAGCTTGAGGTGCAGTTCCCCCCAAACCCCTGCACCTTTCATCTTGAAACTTGGCAGGCTTTGTGGCCTCACCAGGGGTCACCACCCCTGCAGTTTTCACCCCACTGTGGCTTAACACATACACATGATATGAGTTTTGCTTTCAAGAATTTGGGGTTCAGTTCCCCCGAACCCCTGCACCAATCTTCTTGAAACTTGGCAGGCTTTGTGGCCTCATCAGGGGCTACCACTCGTGTATGTTTCATTCAAATCAAACAAAAAACAACAAACTTATAGCTATTTCATTGATTCCCCATTATACTCTATGGCCGGATCTCCGGAGGCAGCTCTGAAGCTTCGGAGCTGCTTCGGCCAGATCAAAGCAGAAACCCAGTCCAGAGCTCTGGATCGGATCCGCAGCATCTGAAGCAGCCGGATCTGAAGCCATATTGAATAGCTGCCTACTCGCGCAGGCCTACTAATCAGTCAGAAACATACTACTTACTGCATTACTGAGTAGATTACATGCAAATCCCATTATGGGAAGGAGCCTCAAGTAATGATAGTGTTTCTAGACTAGACTTAATTAATTTTTCTGTATCTACTGATGGTGCAGAAAATGCACTTCAAAGTAAATGTACCTTATTTGAATTGAACACATGAATAACATGGTCAAAGTCAAATCATTTCAGGGTAACAGCAATACAAAAAAGCCTACATAAGGAAAATGAGCAATCTTATCAGCTGAATATCAAAAAAACATAGGTATTCTAAAGAACCTCCAAACTTTAGACGCCAGCTGTAACTATTACAGATTATGGACAAAAGTCAACTCAAAGGATGAGAACTTTGTCTTCATTTACAAGTACCATTCATAAGGGGTTTTGAGTGCATGTGAAGGCCTTTTCTTGGAAGCAAGATTAAACAAGTTTGTTGTTCATCAGCTTAAAGCATAAAACTTTCACCTTCTCTCCTCCCCTCAGGAGTTTTGAGCAATAACATTTGTACAGCATGGTGGTGTTTGTTTGGGTTTTTCTAAGTGCCTTATTAGAGGGCATTCAACCCACATGCAACAGCAATTAATTAACTAAGCACAATGTATGTGAAATTATATTACATACAACTGAAGTCCATTCAACTTAACTGAAAGGAAATATTTTTCTTCACTCCCATGTAAGAATAGGTATAAGGGCAAGAATGGGGAATGGCAAGAAACACCTGCAACAGCAGAGAAATTGTTTTTATGCCAATGGGACCAGTGCACTTTTTTGTTGTTGTTAAACTGCAGAATGACAGAAGCCATTCATGTTCTGATCTACAATGTGTATACCATAAAAGAGATAAGACCTGTGGAATTTGACCCATTGTATTTATTTGAGGAAGATGTTTATTGAAATTGATAGTTTTGCTCAAGTGAAGCCATTGCATAATAAAAATTATAAACATTTTATAAACCTGGTTTCAAAAAAATATAAAACAATATATTGGGGGGAAAACCAAAAGAATAACTGAAAGATAGGAAATCTGCAGTGATACATGTGTCATGTTTCCCACTTAACTGAGAGGGTTTTTCCTTTCTTACAATTTATTCATGTCTTATTATTCATCCCTAAATAACAGAAGCTTTATCTGCATTGGCTCCTAAATCCCAATGGCCTTCCTCATAGGAACATGACCAGTCCATGTACCCTATAAATTAATAGTAAAAAAAAAAATCACATTACAAAAGCTGAGTTTGAACAGGAAAATATCTCCTTTT
>NW_005842012.1:1932516-1956699 GCF_000455745.1 Alligator sinensis | reverse complement strand
CCCTACAGTTTAATAAAATCCATTCAGTTTTACCAGCCTAAAAGTTATTTCTCTACAGATGCAGGTGTTTCTCAGGAGAACAAAAGGAAAAAGAAAAGAAAAAAAATATTTTCATTTAAGCTGCTTTGATTTGTACAGAACACACCATCATACACACCATGCTTAACCCTTTAACCGGTCTTCCTGAAGTATACAGTACGCCCAGCTAAGGAATACTGTCTATTTATAACCAAAATTCAAATGTTACCACACATATCAGACAGCACATGACCACCACAAGTAGCTCTACTGATTTCACTGGAAATACTCATAGTATTACGTAAGGCAAAGATGACCTTTACATGTGGAAATGTACATATGCTATAAGCTAGAAATAATATGGAAAAAATCATATCACTCAAGATTGGCCAATATAAAAAGTTTTTGAGCCCTAGTTCCCCAAAAGATCACTTTTAGCTGGCTACAGAAATCTTTCAGGAAATTTCAGTGAAAGACCCTAGAAGAGAAATGTGCACAGAATTTGTTCCAAAAATATCACAAAAGAGCTCAGAATGAGCAACGGTGGTATGTTGTTAGGTTTACCAAATGCCTCAGAAAAGGCTAGGTCCTTAGAAAGTTATGGGCAAACAACACGATTCATACAGAGTAATTTCAACTACACAAGATGCTTACAACACAGTAGCCTAATACCAGTGGGCAGTAGCGTGCCAGTCAAAAACCATGCTAATAAGGTACTGTCCAGTGTTATTAGGCTACTGTACAATAACCATCATGAAATAACGTGCACCAGTGCTACTGGGCTCCTACTGTACCCAGGGGGATGGGGTGGGAGCCCAGAGTTTGGGTGGGCAGTAACCAGTTACTGCGCATTTAGTTAGTACTTCATTAAGCGAGTACTAAACTAAATGAGCAGTAACTACTGCGCATTAATGAACGTGTAGATGTGCCCAGTAAGGAGAGAACATGTGACCAGAGCTACCGATTTAGCCCACAGTAGGGGCTATTATAAGGCCTAACTCCGTGGCAGGGATCCAGTCTGCATTGATATGCAATCGACTGTGGGAACAGGTACACTATTGAGTAACTATTACATACTGCACTTTGACAGTAACTTTACAAACTGGAATTACATATACTTGTGCCAGACTGAATTCTTTATCCTTTCCACTTTCATTATGATGTCCATTTACTCTGTAGTAAATATGTTGCGAGTCTGTACCCCAGTAGCCTTGTTGCTACCTGGTCCACCACCCTTCACTGCAATTCTAATATACTATAAACTGAACTACTGCAAGCAGGCAAAGTTACTAGCAACTGAATTCTAGGAGAGTGTCAATAAAGACTCATCATTGTTACTAACTGTGAGATTCAAGGGCACATGACCCACTTGTTACAGTGTAGACATTCTGGATTTCAGTTCTCTTCAACAAAATGTCAGCAGGTGACAACCCCATGCTTCCTTGGGGTAATTCCATAATCTACCAGTTCAAATAAAGAATAGAGTCTAACTTCACTTCCTTTCTACCTTAGGTTTCTTGTATTTTGGATTCATAGCACCATCCTTCCTCCATAACCTTTAATCTGGGCTGATAAATTCCATTTCTTGGAAAATTCTCATTGCTTGTCAAAGAGTAATTCCAGGTCTTTCCATAACCTCTGTTTTGAGTATTTTTTATGTGACTAATTGGATCTGATCATTTATCAGGGACTCAATTCTCCCCCAAAATTGCAAGATTGTGTCTTCAACCTTAGATCAATCACAAACTTACAATTCCGGTTTCTATACTCTCCCACGTATTTTATTTTTATAATTTTCTCAAATTTCTGGAGTATAGTTTTATAGTTAGCCATGTCCATCCTGGTTAACTGAAAACCATTACAAATATCAAGTGCTTCAAAACCAGCTAGCGACCATCTTCCTTTTAGCAGGCACCAAATTTGTCCATACTGAGTGAAAGACTGTTTAAAACACCTCTAGATATCCTCCACAAATCCAGAGTTTCAATATAGGTAAAGCTTTTAACTCAGGCAAAATACAGCCCATGGGCCAGATCCAGCCCACCAGGCAATTTCATCTGGCCTGTTGGCGACCAGCAACTAATCGTACACTACCTAGCCCACATGCCTCTCTCCCACCTTCGTGGGCAGAAGGGCCTGGTCCAGCCAGCACACAGATTCTGAGAGGGGCTGCTGCCACTCCTGCAGCTGCTGGGGGACCTTCTCAGCTTCCCCAGCTTCTTGCTCACTCCAGGAACCTGGGAGGGAAGCAGCAGGGGGCGTGGGGGGGGAGCTGCAGGTGGGAGGAAGCACAAAGAATGGGGATGAGGCTGGCAGCAGCATGGAACCTGTGCCCACAGGGACAGTGAGAGCACAGAGCTTGGGTGGGCAGAATAAGGGATTGGGGACCCCGCCACACACTCCCCCCATTGTGCACAGTCCCTGTAGCCAGCGGCAGCAGCAGTAGCAGGCAGGGCTGCTCAGGGCACTTGTAGCTTGTAGCCCACGCAGGCAGTGCTACCTGGTGGTGTGCAGCTCCAACCAGGAGCGCAGACAGCGAGCTCCCCTCGATTTCCAGTGGAGTCCCAGGACCTGCATGGCAGGGGGCAGTAAAGGCATCTGGCTCCATCACACAGGGCTTCCCCCAGTGCTGCATGACTGCTGGGAGCTGCACGTGCACTGTGTGGAGCCCCACGCAATAGAGGTGGGCCGGCCTGGCTGTGCTCCTTGCCCCCATGTGCAGTGCTGACCAGAGCTGTGTGCCACCAGGTAGCAGTGCCTGCATGGGCCATGAGTGCCCTGAGCACCCCCATCTGCTGCTGCTCTGTGCCATGGCGGGAGTGCATGGGGGTCCCCACCCCACAAAGCCCCCCCCACATACACACCCACCAACATAACCTATTGCCCCCATACACAGCCACACCTCCTCACAACCCCCTGAACACACCCACTCCCAAACACTCCCCCACACAATATACAAAAGTAAGACTTTACTTTTGAATTATTATGCGATCACCTCTATATACAGTACGCAGACAAATCATGACAAAAATATTTTTTGTAATAAAATAAAATATGTTATAGTAGGTGCTTGACTTTTAGTTTGTGATTTGCTTTTTTTCTGATTCCAAGATGGCAACCCTCCCTTCCCAAAGGGAGTACGTCCAAGAGGCAAGGGGTAGAGCTTCTGGCAGCAAAGGTCAGGGGTTAGGGGCGGGCCTTCTGCTCCCAAGATGGTGACCAGGAGGCAGGGCACCTTTCAAGGGGTGGGGCTACCAGTGTGGCCCTCAACAGCTCACCAAAATTCATTAAGTAGCCCTCCAGCCAAAATACTTGCCCATCCCTGTTTTAACTGCTCCATTTTTCTACTGAGAGTATCATCTCGGTTCATTTTACCCTACTTCTGATATCATGTGTTGTTCAACGCTGCTCAGAACCAACAAATGTGAGAAATAAGAGATGTCAGCTTCAGTGTCTGAGTTGTTTTTTTTAACTACTCAGCCTTGTGTAGGAGGAGCTTCTGCACAACCTGACCGTAACTTGCTTTTATGAGAGACTCTAAAAAGGCTGTTTCCCACTGGCCTCAGACTGCTGTCTTGATGGCTTACCAGCAATACTCCTATCCTTCTGTTACTTGTCAGGGAACTTATCTGGAAAACAATGCCCTCAGGCAAACAGACATACATGCAGAACATACTAAAAAAAATTGAACCTATAATTTGGTACAGATATCATGCTGTCTCATGCTATTCTCATTCCCACATTACAGGTGTCTTTTCAATGTCAGATCAGTTTCCTGGGGCCTGCAATGCTTCCTTGTGTGTTGCAAGGAACACTTCATTGTGGCAGAAATTTAGTATTGTTGCAGAGCTGCAAATTAAAGTATGCTATTTATATTGCCTGCTAGGAAGAAGACAAATCTGCTGACACTCCTTTTATGTAACAAATTGCCAGAATAATTTTATCTTCAAAGGCTGTGGGAAAATTTGGGCAAAAAAAGTTATAGAAAGCTGAGGCATCTTGTTCCTCAAGAAAGGACCTTCAGATGTTTGGGCCAAAAAAGGAGTGAAAACAAGAGGCAGCTGCATGCTGTTCACCCAAACTTTTCTGCATTCCAAGAAGTGCTCTTTTCCACCACCTTTCTATCTTAATCCACATTATATCATACTTTAAAAAACAAATTAGACAGTATGTATACATCCAACTGCACTCTACTAAAGGACACTGCAACAACTCAAATACATGTCATGGATGATATATTGCTAACAGCAAAAGGAAATAAAAGCTCAAATGGCTTGGGGCTACTTCAGGAATAAGAGGATGAAAATCTACTCCCCACAGGCCTAACACATGAGGATATAATGCGAGTGGGGTCAAAGATACAGGTAACTCTTGAAGAAGGACATCTGAGTTTCAAAGCTTAGTTTCAAAGCTCCTCAGTTGCTCTTGCACAGAATCATCTGGGTTTGATGCAGGTCCATAGGAAGATCCTTTCTAAGCTCCTGCTGCCTGTCTCCCCCTTCTTCCTGTATAAACCGTTCTTCTCAGCCCCAGAGTCTAAAAGAAGCAAGTTTCCTTCCCAAGAAGCAACCATCTCATCTTCCCTTCAGCCATCCCAGAGAAACTAATCCCTTTTTTCTCCACAAAGCAACAGCATTTTTCAAGAAAGTCAACTGCTAATGAATTCTCTACTCATGTTAGGGCTCTAGAAAAAAAGAGCACCAGCATCCTACCCCTTTTACTTTTTAAAATAGGAAACCAAAGGCTACTTTGATCTTTACTTCTCTTTCAGTCACTCTTAAATACAAATACCACCCTCAGCATAGTCAGCTTCAGGCACATTAAGACCTTAGTGGCTCATAATTAGCTCTGAGCCCATGTGTTGGACACATCAATGAAAGAAAGTACTGGTATTTGAAGTATTGTTTTTTACATTTCCAATCACAACTGAAGAAGTTAGTTTCATGGCTGTCCTTTTATCAAGTGAAACATAATGAGAAGCCAAGATAAGGAACAAGTTAAAATGAGAAACAGGCGTATTAGCAAGGCTGGGTACACAAAAATATTCTAGAGATTAAGTAGAAACTGAACAATAAAATCCATCACGTCTTAACAGTAGACAGAGTTTTCATTTTTTTTAAAGGGCTAGCTCTTTGGTCAGAGCCTCTGCTCATGTTTAGATACAACTGTAAACAACTGCAACTTTTCTGTGCAGTGGCCTTAATGCACAGTCACATGGGAGAGTTTATATCAGTAACTAAAGAGCAAAAAAAAGCAAATGGCAAGCATGTAATTGAGTTCATTTCCAAGTGGGCTAAATGTTCCACATCATCACAGAAACCAAGTTTCAAAATTAAGGAGTATCATTAGAAGATATTTGGGCTTCTATTATCTCATGTTAAACTATCACAGGCTAAATAATTAGTGGATTCAGATAGCATTGGATGAGAAATATCCATCTAGTGACAAAGGCAGGCTTAGCTACACTGGACTACAGACAGCAATGTCAAAGCAAAAGAAAATTAAAATGAATTGCAAACACTACAGGTAGCCAAAAAAAATCATTTAAAATTGGAATTCTGTGACTCAAGCAGCTACCATCAATATTGCTGAGAGCTGTGTTATAGCAAGTACATGATAGGAGCCACAGAATTAAAGGAAATAGTAACAATAATTGGATTAACTCTCCATCTGTAATTTAATTGTATTGATCTGAGGCATTCTAATATACCAAGTTGCAAGGTAAGCTTCAGCACAGCTGTCTTTTGTCAGAATGCACTCATTAGGCTGCCTGCCCCCTAATGCATGTGACTTCCAAAGCCAGAGCGACTCAGTATTGCGGTGGAGTTCTCCATACTTCCAATTACATGGATTATAAAAGCTTTATGCATCAATGTTGATAACTATTATTTCCATGGAAGAACACTGAGTACATTAGACGCCTTGGGAAAAACACAAAAATCATAACAAAGAAACATGATTTACTGTTGCAGCCAGCAGCATACAGGCAACAAACACTACCACAGTTTGATAATTACTAGAAGATTTCTCTCCAGCTACCAGAATGCTTTAACAGAGGCAGACTTTACAGAACTGATAGGAAGCCAGTATGTGAGGAAGAATTCATTTGTTTAATCACCGAATGCAATAAATGAAAATAGCACACATTTCAGGCCCATGGGAAGTGTGGTTTGTTGTAGTTACAATTTTGAAAGTATGCTCATAGAAAGTCATCGCAATAGCCTAGAACTACGTGCTGCCAAACAGACAAATCCAAATCCCAAATTCCATGGGGGCTGGAAAATGACGTTGGGAGCCAGGTGGATAAACTTGACTCACCAAACTGAAATGGCTATTAGGTGACAAAGGTAGCACCAAGGCTAGGGACAGACATTACACATAAACCAGTTTAAGAGATCAGAAACTGGTTCAAACCTGTAACAGAACAGACATTTAGTGCACATAAACCAGTTTTAAAATGGCCAAAACTGGTTTGAGATAAACCTGACTGAACATAGTATCAGACTTAACTGATTTGGGTCAAACCGGCTTCTGCAATGTCTGTCCCAAACCTCTTGCTGGTTTAAGATAAACCAGACACCCCCAGCATCCTGGCATGCTCTCTGGATGGGGCGGGGCTCTCTGTTCCAGCCGCAGGGCTGACCCCACCCCTCTGCTCTCGAGCCAGAGCAGGGATAGGCCCTAGCAGAGACACCGGCTGGCATGGTCCTGTTAAGGCAAAGTGGGCAAAGAGTGGGTTAATTCTCCCCTCCTCCAACACCACAGCTGTGGTCAGCCTGTCTGCCAGGGAGCAGAGGGGAGGGGGCTGCAGTGGTGGTGCCAGGGAGCAGAGGGGAGGGGTCTCCAGGTCTCCCTGGAGCTGGCAGACCACGGCTACAGGAAAGGGATAGAGGGTAGAATTATCCCTTCTCTCTGCCCCCTTCACCTTAACTAGCCTAAACCAGGCTACGGTGAGGTGGACTGGGAACTGGCTCAGCAGCCAATCTTAACAAGTCATAATTGATGGTGTAGCCTCATGCTGTAAGGCCGTCTCCAGTGGTGTATCACAGCGATCCGTGCTTGGGCCCGTGCTCTTTTACATCTTTATTAATGACCTGGATGAGGGAGTGAAAAGTGCAATGATTAAGTCTGCAGATGATACCAAGCTGTGGGGACAAGCTGGCACATCAGAGGACAGATCAAAGATTCAGGAAGGCCTTGACAGGATGGTCCTATGGGCTGAACAAAACCATATGAGTATTAACAGGGACAAATGTCAGGTCCTTCTTCTGAGTAGAAAGAACCCTCACCATATCTATACAATGGGTGGTGGTCCACTGGCTGGCACTGCATCTGAAAGGGACCTAGGGGTGGCAATTGACCCAAGGATGAATATGAGCCACCGGTGTGAAGAAGTCACCAGCACAGCAAATAGAACTTTGGCGTGCATCTCCAGATGTGTCACCAACAAATCCAGAGAGGTGCTCCTCCCCCTCTATTCGGTGTTGGTGAGGCCACAGCTGGAGTACAGTGTCCAGTTCTGGGCAATGCACGTCAAGAAGGATGTGGACAAGCTTGAAAATGTACAGAGAAGGGCCACCCACATGATCAAGGGCCTGGGAGACAGGCCCTATGAGGATAGACATTGGGATCTGGGTTTCTTCAGCCTGAGCAAAAGGAGGCCGAGAGGTGACTTGATAGCCGCCTACAAATATGTCAAGGGAGAACACGAGGATCTAGGAGAACAACTGTTCAGAAAAGCCACCCCCCACCCCTGCCAGAAGATGCGGGCCAATGGACACAAGCAAGTCGAGGGAAAGTTTTGACTGGACATAAGGAAAAACTTCTTTTCTATACCAGTAACTAGAAACTGGAACACACTTCCAGCAGAGGTGGTGCAGTCACCATCTCTGGTGGTCTTTAAGAGGAGGCTAGACAAATATCTCATTGAGCTCATTTGAGCCCGACTACCTCCTGCTCATGAGAGGAGAAGAGACTTGATGATCTTACTGGTCCCTTCCGGTCCTCCTTTCTGTGATTCCATGATTAATTGGGCCACGCTGGGTTGGTTGTCCCGCAGAGTAGGGAGGGGGACTCTGTTCCATTCTGGGGAGGAGTTTTCCCCATCCTCCTCCTCCCAGGGTGGGGATGGGGACTCTGAGGCACTGAATGGGGACTCTTCCTCCTCATTCCCTTCCCCAACACTACTGTCGGGCTGGGAGCAGGGGGCGCTCCATGTGATGTTGCCCAGCCCCAGAGCAGGAGTGGGGACAGAGGGAGGCCCTGTTCCATGCTGGGTGGAACTCTTCCCCTTCCTTTTCCTCCCCCCCGCAGAGCAGCAGGAGCATGAAGCTCAGCTGGGCAGGGTGTGGGAGTGAGGGAGGATGGAGGGTGTAGGGATTCCCACACAATTCTCCTATGGAGTGCAGCCCCCACTGCCTGGCAGCAGCAGCAGGGGGGGGAAGGTCAGGGTGCTCATGTCCAACACAGGCATGGCTCAGGCCAGCGCTGCACAGGGGGAGGGAATGGAGCCTGCCTTATCCCCGCAGCTCTGCTCCGTGAGCCTGAGCCTGTAGCGGGGGAAGCCCCACACAAAAGCCAGCTCCTTCCTCCACTCCCCACTATGCAGGTTCCACACTGCCGGAACTGGGGGGAGCCGTGCCCCATGCTTCCCCACAGAGTCCAGTGGGGGGCTTCCATGTGTGAGTGAAGAGCTGTAGGTGTGGCACAGAGCCATGGGGATAGAAGTGGCCGGGCAGGCAGCATGGGTCTGCACTCCTCACACCCTGCACAGTGCTGGCTGCCTCTATCACAACCCTGTGCCGCACCTGCAGTTCCTCACTCACAGAGGGGAAGCCCCACACTGGACTCTGCAGGGAAGCAGGGGGCAGGGCTCCCTCCACTCCTGGCAGAGTGCAGGACCTGCATAGTGGGGAGCGGGGGAAGCAGCTGACTCCAGTGCAGGACTTCCCCTGCTCTGAGTGCTGGAGCTGAAGGCTCAGGGAGCAGAGCCCTGGGGATAAGGCAGACTCCATTCCTTCCCCCCCGTAGAGCACCGGCTGGAACTGTGCCTGCACCGAGCATTAGCACCCTGACCTCCCCGCCTGCTGCTGCTGGCAGGCAGTGGGGGCTGCACACCATGGGGAGCATGTGTGGGGGTGCCTACACCCCCCACCCTCCCTCACATCTGCACCCTGTCCAGCTGAGCTCCGTGCTCCCGCTGCTCCTCTGGGGTGAATAAGAGGAAGGGGAAGAGTTCCTCCCAGCATGGAACAGAGCATCTCTCTGGCCTGGTGGGTAGGAGTGGGGGGAAGAGTCCCACAGAGCCCCGTACCCCACCACAAGGTGGGGAGTAAGAGGGAGAAGAGCCTCTCCAGCACTGAACAGGGCCCCCCTCCCAGTCCCACCGTGGTGGGGGAGAGGGAGGAGGGGCAAGAGTTCTCCTCTGAGGCCAGGCAGCCCTGCATGCTTGGACTGCTCCCAGCTGGTCAGGGAGCCCCTGGGGCAGACCTGCCAGGGACTGGGCATGCCCCCACTCTTCAGCTCAGCTTCTCTGTGAAAGGGAGGGCTGATCTAGCATCCCCGGGTTCCTGGCTTGAGCCACTGCAGGCATGTGCCAAACGTCTATCCACTTGCAAACCGGTCCACTCTCTGCAGGTTAGATTAACCTGCAAAGACTGAATCAATTCAGGCTCAGGCTTTTTGAATGCCTGTCCTTAGCCCAACTCCTTTGATGAAAGTTTGCTTCTGCAGTTCAACAAGGATCATAAATGATTTGAAGTGGGGTGAATAGTGAGGTCACCAAGTTCACAGATGACATTATATTATTCAAGGTACTAAAGAGAAAAAAAAAAGACTCTAAAGAAGTACAAAAGGATCTCAGAATATTGAGGGAAGAGACCATGGAGCTATTGTGCATAGTTCTCTGAAAATATCAGCCCAGGGCTCAGCAGCCATCAAAGGAGGCAAGAAAAATGCTAGAAATTATCAAAAAGGATCTGAAAACAAACACAGGTAATGCCATCTGAAATCTGTGGTTTGCCTACACCAAATATGGTAAGGGGCAGGGGACAGCTCAGTCTAGTCAGGCCTTGTATAAATATTTTCTCCTTAGCATCCTCTCTGTGCTACTGTGAGATACAGACCTATTTATTATCCAAGGAGCACCATGCTTGGCCTACCAGGCCACTAGATACATAGTACACATTTCTTGGTGGGGGAGGGAAGAGGAGAAGAGATTGAGACAACACATTTCTGGAGGTGAGGGGGGTGGGGAGGAGAAACAGGAATGACAGTCACTAAAAGTCCAAGTGAAGAGCGGGGAAAAGAGAAGGCAGGCACACCACAATAAAACAGAGAACCCCAAGGCACACGTTCTCAAACACACACAGTACTCAAACACCTTCTCAAACACACACACAGGGTTGTTAAGTCTCTATACCCTACCAACCTCCCTATTCAATTTGGGGGATACCAATGAGTTAAATCCCTCTGGAAATTGGCCTACTGCCTAGCCCTGACCAGAGGTGCAAAATACCAAGCAAAACCCCATACAAATGTAAAGTTTCACAAGTATATTAAGACAAGAACCAACAAAACCAAACGCAACAGTATACAGACACAGGATACAGTACTATAAACAGTTAAATTAAAGAACAGCTAAAGAACTCCACACCAGTCTGCCACCAGAGGTGCTCCGCAGCCTCACACCCCTGAGGATTTCTATGCTGTTCCCTCATGCACAGGTGAGTACTGAGCACCTCAGAAAAGGGGTAGGTGATACTTTGCCTGACCAACATGATGTGCAGAAGCAGTTGAGTGGCCGGAAAATGCTCAGGTGATCAGGACCCACCTGTTGCTCCCAAACACTGTCCCACACACACATACACTGTTCTCACTTGCTCCACAGTCAATAAATGATGGGTTCCACAAACACAAGGACTCAATTACTAAACAGTTGCACACGTGCACACACTAGGCAAAAGAGGGAGAGAGTGCAAGACAGAGCAGGTCTCAGAGAGCGGTAACTCTGACAATGATGACCCCCAAAAGCCGTGCTGGCCCCTACACTGGACAGGCTTTATAACATCCAAACCACGCCACCTGTCACGTGCAGATCCAATCATTACTCTCTCAGTCAATGCCAATCAAAGTCAATCACACCTAGGACCATACAAATCAACCTACCCCAATGACCCATAATAACTCATTAAAATAATGGTCCTAACTACCACAGTTCTCCTGGTTACTGGACAACTAGGTACTGGTCAAACAACTCACTGCACATGCTCAGCTTTTGGAAGTGGTTCATGACATCATTAAGGCTAAGAGTTCAAATGTTCTAGAATACCCCAACCTCTAGTCATCCTACACATGCGTAACAATGCCAGGACTCCACTGTCTACACAAGGACCCTAACTGTGAGATACAGGTCTATTTGATGTGCCAAGAAAAATCTCATAGGCTATTGCCCATCATGGAACTTATAACCCGCCCTGAATGAGGGAGGCCACTGGGAACACATCAACTGGTTGCCTGGGACAACAAAAAAGAAAACAGGAACAAAAGTAAGGCCATAGGTTAATAAATGGGGCAGTGAAAGGGGACACTGAACAGAGCAGACCGTCCAGCACCCACTGTCCCCTGAAGGAGTTGAGGGAGCCTGTGGACACTGATCAGTGAAACTCTGTCTGGAGACGTGAGCAAAGGAGTCCCAGGAAAGCAGCCCCACACTTGCCTGGGATCCTCCCAGCCAGAGCCTCCTTCCTGGTCTTATAGGTGGCCAGGAGGAGGCTGGCCAGGAGGTCCCAGGATTTGGTGGGGCATGGACAGAGAGCCCATAAAAAAAGGTGGAGCAGGGAGAAATGCAGCCAGGACCTAAGCAGAAGTTTCTGGAGGAGGTGGAAAAGGGGCTGCAACCTGGCACAATAAAGGTAAGCAGGCACCAGGGTCTCCCTCTGTGGGCAAAAGGGAAAGGTATCAGGGATGTCTGTAAAGCACACCGCATGCATAACTGTGAAGACTGCACCATGAAAGAGCTGGCAGCTGTCTCTGGTGGATCATGGAATCAAGGTGGAATACAGGCTAGTCCACTTTGGACCCTTGCTTCCACCTAGGGTGTTCCGCCATTGTTGTTGGGATGGGACGTGAAGATGGGATGATGGGCATTGTGGAGCATGAGCATGTAGAGATGGTGATGGTAGGCTGCTAAAAAGTGGACTGGCTTGGTGTCCCCTAGCCTGCTGAGGTGGTAGGGTGGAGAGCGCTGTGGGGCCTGCCAAGGCAGCAGCCCCACGAGGAGTTCCAGAGGGCTGGGGACACTGAAGGGCGGGGACTACCTTGGTGCACTGGGCCAGCACAGACGGATACCCATCCCTGCCTAGTATAGTCCAGGAGGTCTCCAACACGAGTGATGTGGTCCAGGACCATCCTCTGGCACATCCAGGGCACCTCCATTGCCCACCACCAGAGTTTTTCAGCAGGGGCTGAGTGAGGAGGTTAGTGCCCTGGGTAATTAAGGCAGACTAGGGACCTGGAAGAGGAGACTAGCCTCCAGGCCCTGAGGAGGTCCTGGTAGAAATCCAGCAGCACCTCCACATCCTGCTTGGACAGACCCCAAGAGCTGCTGGTTGTATTAGAACCCTTGGAGGTGGTGGAGGAAGGTGCAGCCAATCAGAGCTCATGTCACCTGGCTACCAGCACCATAGAGGAGCCTCTGCAGGGCCTGAAGGTGGAAGGTGCAGACGTGACCGTACACAAAGGGAGGCTCAGGACACACACAGACCCAGTGCTGTCTCATTCAGAAAAACCCCAACGCCCACCTCTGGAGACTGGCCAGGAGCTTTGGAAGAAAGGCCAGCATGCTAAAGTGATACCAGAGCATGGACAGAATCAGCTGGTTGATGACCAGTGATTTCCCATGAAGGGAGAGAGACTGAAGCAGGCCTACCCATGCCCACACCCACTCAAACACCCTGACCTCCAGCTGGTGCCAGTTCTCTGACAGTAAAGGGTGGTTGGGGGGGAACAGTAGACCCCCCGATAGAGCAGCAAGTCTGCACTGCATTGAATGTACTGGAGCACAGGTTGGAGGCAAGTTCACTTTCCACCCATCACCCAACATCATGCCAGAGCTCTTGACCCAGTTGACCTGGGCAGAGGATGCCACTGAGTAGACAGACTGGCAGGCCTCCACCTGTGCTAGGTCACTTGGGTCCTGGACAGTGAAGAGCACTAATTGGTGTATGCTGACAGACCACACTCATGGGTGGCTCCTCAACCACCAGCCCCACCACTGGCTTGCACAGGAGACAGAGGAAGGGCTTGAGGGCAAAGGTGTAGAGCTGGCCAGACAGTGGACAGCCTTGCCACACTCCACTGCTGAACAGGATGGGCTTCACCAGTGTCCAGTTGAGCTTGACCATACACTCTGTGGAGGCATACAGGAGCCAGAGAAACTGCATGCCCTCACTGTGCCTGTGAGGTACCTGGGATCCACCCTTTTAAATGCTTTCTCCAGGTCAAGGAAAAGTAGATTGAAAGGTAGGCCATCCCTGTGAGTGAGCTCAAGGAAGTCCTGGACCAGATATAGGTTTTTAATGATGGAATGCCCTGGAACCACGTACGTCTGGTCAGGGTGAAACATGTCCGCCTTCATGGATCTCAGGCACAAACAGATGGCTTTCACTATGACCTTATAGTCTGGATAAAGGAGAGAAACTGGCTGCTAGTTCCTCAGGTTGTGGGGGGTCCCCCTTTTTGGACAGCAGGGCCAGGATGGCCCTCTTGCATGACAGGGGGAGCTTCCCATCACCTTCAGACTCAGCCCAGACCCCAGCAAGGTCTGAGCTGAGGATGTCGGTAAAACGCCACAGTCAGACTGTCAATGCCTGATGCTTTGTTAGCAAGCATCAGACAGAGGGCATCTGAAAGCTTGATGAGAATGAGAGGACTCTCCAGCCAGTCCCAGTCACCCACACTGACCTGCAGCAATGCCTCCCACAGGACCCGTCAGGCATCTGTATTGGTTAGACCCAGGAAGAAGAGCTCTGCGTAGAAAGCCCTCACCCTTTCTCGCATCTCACCTGGGTCCGTGAGGGGGGCACCTTCACCCACAAGGAGGAAGGCAATGTTTTTCTTAGTGTCCCTCCTCTTCTCCAGGGCATAGAAGTGGGAGCCATGGTCCATCTCCTGAAAGAGCTGGACATGCAAGCAGACAAATGCACTGTGGGCACGGCCATTGTCCAAAGTGCAAAGCTCTTCCCCCTTCTTCCAACACTCTCCAGAGAGGGACAGGCTGTCCAGGTGCCTCTCCAGTGCCAACACCTCCCTTTCAAGCTGCTTTCTAGCTACCTCCCACTGTTGGGTGTGTCCCGATGTGTAGTGGAGACAGTACTGCCTGATGCACACCTTCCCCATGTCCCACCATCTCTGGGCAAAGGGAAGGGCTGGGTGCTGCTTACACCAGGCCAGCCAGAACTCTCAGAAGGCAGACACAAAGCCCACATCCTCCAGCAGGCTGTTATTGAAGTGCCAGCAGGCTGGCCCTGAATGTTTGGGCTGCAGCATGACCCAAGTGTACATTAGGTAGTGGTCACTGAAGGAGGCTGGCCTAGTCCTGAAGGTGTGGTTTTGGGCAGTGTTTATTATTGGCATGTAAGATTTGGTGCAACCAAGAGTGGCATACCCACTCATCCTCCACCCTAACAAAGGTGAAGGTGGTGGTGTCAGGGTGGTGCGCATGCCAGATGTCCATTAGGGAGTGGTCCATGATGATCTCCCTGAGGACACCTGCAGTAGCCTGGCTCCACTCCCTGCCAGTGCAGTCCTGCACCTTGAGGGTAATGTTAAAGTCCCCACCAAGGACCAGGCACTCATGAGGGCTCAGGAGCCTGGAGTAGGTGGCTGCCTGCCAGTAGAAGTGGGCCATCTCCAAGTCATGCACAGGGGCACAGATGTTGGCCAGGCTGAGAATGAGCCCCGGGACCTGGACCTGGAGATGCCACAGGTGGCCTGGCACTACTTCAACAGTGAGTAGGACCTCTGGCTGCAGGCTTGGGGATAACAGGGTGGACAGCCCACAGATTGTGTCCATGAAGTGGCTGAAGTAGATCCTGTCTCCCCCCTGCAGCTGCCAATTGGCTTTAGCAGCTAGAGTTGCGTGGGTCTCCTGCAGAAAAAACAGTACCCTACCTCCTGAAGGAAGGAGAGCAACTGGCACCTGCAAAGCCCCATCCTTCAGCCATGCCAGTTGAGGGTTACCACAGAGTTGGTAAGAGGTATTGTGAGGCTGGGCGGGATTTTGCAGGAGGCAATACCAGCTGCAGGGCCCAACAGCCATTCTGCTTCCCTCTTGAAGGTATAGAGGGTGTCATGGAAGCTTTGGGCCCAATGGTAGTTTTTGGTGTTGCTCCACTTGTGCCCTTTGCCTTCCCCCACCAGAGCCCTCACGCAGTTGAGGATTTGTTGGAAATTCCACCAGCATTCCAGGGAAAGCTACATCATCTTCCCAGAGCAGTGCATGCTCTCCAGGAATTGGAGGAGCTCCTCCCTGGGTACCACTGGGGCCAAGAGATCTGCAGGTTCTATGGAGCCCACAGACTGCCAGTCGTGTTCCTCTTGGTCCTGTGATTTGGTGGGCTCCTCCTGGTTGCCAGGTGGAATGGGTGTTTCCCACTCCTCCTCCCCTGTGGGGACAGAGGTCCGGTGGAGTGCTGCCCAAACCACAGGGTCCACTACAACCCCCAAGCCCAGGGGAGGGGGAAGGAGAGATGCAGCCCCTTGGGGTAAGGGAGCAGGCAGCATGGAAAGTGGCAAGAAAAAGTGGTAGGGGTTCCTGTGCAGGGTCCCCCTCGAGGCTGGAAACATGTTTGGTGGGTGACCCTGCTTCTCCCCCCTCAGACCTCAGGCCACAGGACACACTGGGATATGTGGAAGGGGTGGCTCCAACTGGGGTTTGGGAAGATGTATTGGGAACCTGCGTGGTGTTGGTGCCCTCTCCAGAGCCCTGGGGAAGGGAACCTTCTCCATCAGAGCCCACTGGTGTGAGCTCCAGGGCTCCAACCTCCCCCATGTGATCAGCTGGGGAGGGCTCCACCATTGGGCTGCCCCCAGGTCAGCAGGGGCCAAGGTCCCAGTGCCTGCAGTGGTGAGAGAGGCAGGTCACAACTAGCAGAGTTAGGAGTCTCCTCCATGGGCTCCTCTACCTCAGGGTGGCTGGGCCATCCTGGGCCCCTCCCCACAGCAGGAACAGCTACCTTTGTGATATTCTCTGGGGGGTGGGATTCCTGGCACAGCTCAGAAGAGGGTGGCAATGACAGTAATGTCAGCCCCCTCTCGAGTGGTGGGAAGGGGGCCCCCTTCCATGTCACAAAGCCCAATCTGTCTCTGGGTTTTGAGCTTGGCCTGGGTGGTTGATCACCACCTGTATGGGACCAGCACTCACCCAGCCTCAAGGTGATCCAGGGAGAAATCACTCTAGGGTACTGGCAGTAGTGTGGGGCTAGGAAGGGGTGGCGATGGTGGGAGTTGTCAGGCTTTCCTCATCACCCTCCCCTGCCTGCACCTTCCTGCTTTGGGAGCCCTGCTGATGACTGGTGCAGGATCCCTTGAGCTTGCAGGAAGGCTGGATGCTGGGGCTCAACTGCAGGGGGTCCCAGTGATGCCAATGGTAGTGGCACCCCTCTCCTTGCTGGGGGCCTATGGTTCCCTCTGTGGCTGACTGAGAGGCTACTCCTAATGGAGATGCCCTGGTGCCTGGCATCAAAAGCACCTCACCTCCCCTTCTGTGTAATAAATGTGGTTGGGGGACACCAGGAAGGGAAGCAAAAAGGTTCCCCCCACCTCTGCCACTAGCTGGATGGTGACTTGGCATTGAAAGGAATGAATATGGGGGAGGGTAAGGTCCTGGCACCCCAGTGGGAGGTTAGAAACTGGAGGTAGGACCCTCCTCAAGTCCTGTAGAAAGGGCATGAGGGCCCAGTTGGGGATGTAGGGCAGGACAGGGCTGAGGACCACCAAGGTCCCCAGCTCCTCCAGGCACTCAAGTGGGACATACTTGTCCACCACTACTAATCCCTTCCCCACCACCTCCTGTGTGGCAGCCTCCATGGCAAGGTAGAATAGGCCCTTGAGCTAGTACCTGGAGGCCACCAGAATCTTTGAGGCACCCCCACTGCCCAACCAAATCACAAAACACATAGTTCTCAAGCAGCGGCAGCTCAGTCTCGGGCATGTTGCAATAGACCCCACTACGCAAAAGACCACGAGAACTGACAGAGGCCACACATGCCTGGGATATAGTCATCAAGGGTGACTTCAATTATCCAGACTTCTCTTGAGAGGTACACTTGGCCAAGTCAAACCAGTCACATTCCTTCCCGACTTGCAAAGAGCTCTTCTTGGCTCAGGAGGTGCACAGGACAACCAGAGGTATGCTCTCCTAGACTTGATCCTGGCCAAAGGAGATTACCTGGTGAATGACTTAAATATAGATGGTAGCCTAGGTGACAGCAACCATGAAATCATCATGTTCACTGTCCATTGCCAAGCAGACAAATCAGTTAGTACAGCTGAAGTTTTGGCCTTGAAAAATGCAAATTTCAACAAGGTCAGGTCACTAGTAGGGGTAGGACTGTGGGACAAGGGACCAATGGCAAAAGGAGTGCATGAAGAGTGGTCGTTCCTTAAGGACATGATCCTGGAAGCATAGAGAAAGTCCATTCCCATGCAGATGAAAGGTACCAGAAGGGCTAGGATGCCCTCTTGGCTAAACAGAGAAATCGCGGTCCTCGTAAGAAAGAGGCACACAAACAATGGAAGCTTGGGACAGGCCCCAAGGAGGACTATACAACAGCCCGCACTTGTAGGGAACACATTAGAAAGGCTAAGGTGGTGACTGAACTTAAATTAGTGACAGGAACCAAGGACCACAAGAAATCCTTCTTTAGGAACGTAGGGAACAGGAAGAAAACAAATGGAAGTATGGGGGCATTGCTTAACTCAGGACAGCTGGTTACCAACACTCAGGAGAAAACTGAACTCCTGAATGACTACTTTGCTTTGGTATTTCACTGGGCCAAGGGGAAAAGCATGCCAGATAGGGTACAAATTGAGCAGGGCAGGAATGACTGCCTTCCTACTATTGCCATAGAACCAGTGTGTGATCAATTAAAGAAATTATACATATATAAGTCAGCAAGACCAGATGAGCTCCATCCAAAAGTGCTAAGTCATCGTGAAGCCCCTGGCAAAACTATTCCAAAACTCATGGTGCTCTGGAGAGATCCCCGAGGACTGGAAGAGGCCAATGTTGTGCCCATCTTCAAGAAGGGGAGGAGGGAGAACCTGGGTAACTATACACCAATTAGCCTAACTTCTATCCCAGGGAAAATCCTGGAAAAATGAATTAAGGAGTCTGTGCATGATAGGCTTGGAGAAGGTAGGATTCTGAACAACAGCTAGCATGGCTTTGTTGCAGGCAGGTCTCGTCTTACCAACTTCATCTCCATTTACAATCAGGTAACTCACCACCTGGGTAAGAGAGAAGAGATTGGCATTGTATACCTTGATTTCCAAAAATCCTTTGATCTGGTATTCCACAATGTTCTCATGGCAAAATTGAAGGATTGTGGGCTTAACTGAGAAATAGTTAGATGGGTATGAAGCTGGCTGCAGGGTAAGACCCAGCGAGTCCTAATGAATGGATCTATGGTCAGTCACCTTGCTGGGGTCACCTGACCCCAGCTGTCTTTCTTGCCTGGTGCAGGGGGCTGGACTCAATCTTATGAGGTCCCTTCCAGTCTTACAATCTATTAATCTATGGCCATGGTGGGGAGTGGGCCCCACTTGCCAAATGAGTTGTGGGAAGAGGCAGTGGAGGGCCCAGGCTCTGAAGCTGAAGGTTTCCCTGCAGCCACCTAGGCATAGCTCAAGCTGCTAGGCTAAGCAGCCAGGCTTGCAGGCCTGGGAGAATGCTGAGTGGGCAGGGTGCCTGCTAATGAGGTACCGCTGGTCCCTGCAGGTGCCAGTAACTCAACCTTTTTTGCAGGCCCTTTACCCTCCTCACCCCTAATGGAGGAAGACAAGGAGCCCTTGACTTTTCCCCTGCCCTGGTCAGGTTTGGGGGCTCCTGTGGCCCCCTCTAATGTAGACTGGCCAGGCAATCCTGGAAGTGATCCTAGAAACAAGGGGAGTCCATTCCAACCTGTAGGAATGGTGGGAAAAGGGCTCAACAAATCCTTTGGCTTAGAGAACTCATGGACCTCCTCTGTCAAAAAAGAGAGGCTTAAGAAGGATGGAAGACTGGAAAAACCACTAAGAAGGAGTATTCTGCACTGGTTCACACCTGCAGGGAGCAAATTAGGAAAGCCAAGGCTGCAACTGAACTCTAACTGGCTACACGAGTCAAGAACAATAACAAAGTCCTCCTTCAGGTATGCGAGGAGTTGAAAGAAAAACAAGGGCAGCATTGGACCCCTACTAAACCAGCTGGGGCAGCTGAATACTGACACCCAGGAAAGAGCCAATCTGCTTAATGATTTGCATCAGTTTTTCACCAGCCCAAAGGGACCACCCTGCCTAACATGATGCAGAATGACCAGGGTGAGGGTGAATATATGCCCACCATTGGCATGGATCTTGTGAGAGAATCTTGAGAGGCTGGACCCCAACAAAGCAGCTGGTCCAGATAGATTGCCTCAGAGTGCTAAAGGAACTGGAAGACATCATAACGCAGCCACTGGCAAGGATATTTGAGAATTTGTGGCACTGAAGATTGGAAGAGGGCTAATGTTCTGCCTATCTTCAAGAAAGGGAAGAAAGACAACCTGGAAAGCTACAGGCCGATCAGTGTGACCTCAATCCTTGGGCAGATTTTGAGGGGAAAAAATTCAAAGAAACCATTATTGACAAGCTAACCTAAGGCAACATTCTGAGGAATAGCCAACACAGGTTTGTTGCGGGTAGGTCTTTCCTGACCAACCTCATTTCCTTCTATGACCACGTGACATATCCCCTGGACAAAAGGGAAGAGATTGATATAATTTATTTGGATATAAATAAAAAAAGCCTTTGACCTGGTGTCCCACGATGTCCTCATGGAAAAACTGGGTAACTGTGGCCTCGACTATTCGGCAGTCCAAAGGCTGGGGAACTGGCTCCAAGGTCAGACCCAGAGGCTGGTAGTTTATGGAACGGAATTCCTACTTGGCACTGAGTGACTGAGTGGGGAGGGAGTGTTTCCATCCCCCAAAGATCCATTCTTGGACCTGTACTCTTCAGTGTCTTTATAAACAATCTGGACACTGGTGTTAGAAGTGGACTGGGTAAATTCACTGACGACACCAAACTTTAGATAGACTTGCAAGGTAGGTGGATGAAAACCTGATGGTATTCAATACAGAGAAATGCAAGGTGTTCCACCTCAGGAATAAAAACCTGCATCACGCTTATAGGCTCGGTGGTGCTACACTCGCTAGCACTATGACCAAAAGAGACTTGGGGGTCATGATTTACCACTAAATGAACATGAGCCACCAATGCAATAATCGCAGCTGGCAAAGCAAACAAAACTCGGATTTGAATCTACTGATGCATCTCAAGCAAGACCCAGGATGCCCTCTCCTCCCACTGTACTCAGCCTTGTTGAGGTTGTGGCTGGAGTACTGCATCCAATTATGGGCTCCACAATTTAGGAAGGACATGGAGAAGTTTGAAAGAGTCCAGAGGAGAGTCACATGCATAATCAGAGGCAAAGAGAACAGGCCTTCTGAAGAAAGGCCACGAGCTATAGGATTCTTCAGCCTGGAGAAGCGCAGGCTCAGAGGTGACTTGGTGGCAGCCTGTAAGTACATCAGGAGTGTGCATCAGGATCTGGGGGAATGCCTGTTCACCAGAGCACCCCAAGGGATGACAAAGTCCAATCATCACAAACTCCTACAAGCCTGTTTTAGGCTGGACATAAGGACAAACTTCTTACTGTCCAAGCCACCAAGGCCTGGAACAGACTCCCCTCAGAAGTGGTGCAAGCACCTACTCTGGACACTTAAGAAACATTTGGATGCTTATCTTGCTGGGATCCTTTGAACCTAGCTGACTCCCTGCCCCTTGGGCAGGGGCTGGACCCGATGATCTTATGAGGTCCCTTCCAGCCCTAATGTCTATGAAATCTATGAAATCCTCCCCCCACCCTCAAGTTTGTGGGCAGGGGTCTTGGTGGGGGCTGGGCCATGCCAGTGCAGCAGAGGGGCTCCATTCCCCCACCTGCATCCAGGAGGTACAGTTCAAGGCTGCACCACTTTTCACTGCACTAGGAACTGTGACTGGGGGAGGGGTTGCCCCTCTGCTGCACAGACGGGGCGGGGGGTCACGCCTCAGTTGCCCCAAGCTCCCAGCAAGACACGTGTCTGTAGGTTTGGGGGGCGGGGGGGGGGGGGGGGAGGGTGTTCTACATAGCAGAGAGACTGTTTCCCTCCCCACCCACAGTTCCCAGCATGGTGAAAAGCAGCACAGGCCTGAGCTCCTGGCTGCAGCTCTGGGAGAGAATCAAGCCTCTCTGCCACATGGATAGGGCCTAGCCTCCACCAAGACCCATGCCCACAAGTTTGGAGGAGGGCCTTCTGCATGGCAGAGGGGGCCTGTTCCCCTGCCCAGCCACAGAGAAAGGAAACGGAGCCTTTTCTGTCTCCTCTATGACAGCCCAGGAGTGTGGCTGGGCCCATGCTCAGCAGGAGCAGACAAACACTAGCTGAGGGTAGCAGCATGAACACTGCATGCCAAGGTGCACAGCCAGGCTGGCCCACCTCTATTGCACAGGGCTCCACATGGTGCATGTGCAGCTCCCAGCACTCGTGTACCACCAGGGGAAGCCCCATGCAATGGAGCCAGATGACTTCACTGCTCTGTGCCATGCAGGTCCCATGACTCCACCAGAAATGAGCCCGCTGGCTGCACTCCTGGCTGAAGCCACACACCACCAGGAGGCACTGCCTATACTGCCCAGAAGCTGCACGCTGGCTGAGCTGGGCCTTTCTGCCCATGAGGGTGGGAACAAGGCACGCAGGCTGAGTGAGGTACAATTAGTTGGTGGGTGCCCACAGGCTGGATGAAATTGCCCATGATCCATATTTTGCCCACCACTGCTCTAACCTAAACAGCTTTAGTCTGATACCACTCTAAGTTAACCCTAGATATGGTATCTGCCATTTTTAAAGGGCTCGATGTGCCATGAATGTCTGTTCAGTTACAGCTTTAAAGTGCTTTCTGCACCCTTAACTCAAAAGTGTAACTTCTGTACACCCCTTTAATGTTCAAATATTAAATCAGGATACTTCAAATTGAAGTGCATGTGTGGTGATTTGTCCCATCTACCACATGCAAAAGAAGTTGATTCAGAAAGTGTTTATGGTTTATTCTCTTAACCCAAATAGGTACACTATAATAAGGACAAATATTGAAAGAATGAGCATATGAAAAAAAAATCATTCATCTGCCAGCAATTATTAAGAAAGCCATCAAATTGGGATATTAGTATATGGCTGAAGAAGAGTAGGGTCTCTATACTTAAAAAATGGAAAGAAAAACTGATTTGGATAACTCTAGAACTGCTGACTGACTTAAAAAAAAAAAAAGCAGACATGGCTTAAGAACAATTTTTGAAGAAAACGCGGAAAAGATTTAGGTAAATGGAATGTAGGATAAAAATAAATTCAGAAAATAAATTTTGCTAATTTTCTAGGCAAAAAATGCAGTATGTACTTTATTTGGATATAGTAAAAAAATTGATATCAAGCCACATGAAAAATTAATGGGTTAAGTTAGGTGAATAGGGATAAGAATAGAAATTGTTAAAAAAAAAAAAAAAGAGAGAGAGCGCGAGCACGCGCCAAGAATGGGTAATGTTGAAAATGGAAGTATTGGGGTTCCTAAAGGATGATCTTAGAACTCATTTAATATTTTCTTAAATGATCTTGGTCCATGAATTAGACATATCCTGTTTGCTACTGACATAATTGAGAGGCATCAGTACAGAAAGCCAGAATTATATACAAACACAGAAAAATTACAAGGAAGAACAACAAAAACAGGATGAAATTTCATAGTACAAAGTATAGCTTAATAGAATCATGGGATTGGAAGGGACCTCAAGGGTCCAAATCCCTGAATGAACGCATGGGACATTGGTATACGCGCTCTGGAGTTGTGGGGGTCAGATTAAATCAAGTGAGCTCCAATGCATTCTACTCAGAATGCATCAGAGTATGTGCAGAAGTGCCTATGAATACTACTGACATTCTTTAATGCTTATCCAACCTCTTCTTGAAAACTTCCAACAAAGAAAATTCTATCACTACCCTGGGCAGTCTATTCTACTGCTTTACTATTCTAACCATAACATAAATCTGCTCTACTGTAATTTGAGATCATAATTTCATGTTCTACTCTCAAAGGGGGAAAGTTGTTCTCCCTCCTCTTTATGCCAACCCTTCAGAGTAAAAGTTAAATATAAGGCTAAAACAAGAGCAATTGGGTATAAATTAGCCACAGTTACATTTAGCTGGAAATTGAAATTAAGTTTATGAATGGATTCATGATTCAGTTGCTTGAAATGATAGGGATCTAGTCAATGACCCAGGAGATACCTTCCAGTCCTATGCTTTTAGTTAATAAGATGACATTTAGCACTTAAAAAGAGAGATTCAACTATACAAAACACAGCAGGTAAGGACTGTAGAAAGTTACTTTTGTTTACATCTTATTTACATTGTTAAACCGGGGTGCAGGGAGGTAGCGCAAAACTTCCATCCTGTGCCTGAGGCTTGGGGCAGCAATGGCCTGGCTGCCCCGCCTACAGGGGCCCCCGCCCGGGGGGGGGGGGGGGGGGGGAGGCCCGGGTCCCCTGCCCTGCAGGTTCCCAGCAGCAGTTCACTCCCTGGCCCCAGGCTGCGGTAGGAGCACAAGCAGGTCCACAGCCAGTTTTCTGCTCCAGAAGTTCCTGAGGCTGCAAGAAGCCCAGGCACCCTGGGGAAGCTCCTGGCCAGCCCTGTGGGCAGCACAGGTCACCTCCTGAGGCTGCTGGGGGTGGCATGACCTGGCAGGGTCCTGGTCCAGGGTGCGGGAAGCTCAGGGAGGCCACAGGAGCTTTCAGACGGAAAAAGCAGCGGCAGCTCTGCTCCGGCTCCTGGTGCA
>NW_005842012.1:1911904-1932501 GCF_000455745.1 Alligator sinensis | reverse complement strand
GGGGGACCGGGTCTTCCCCCCAGGGTGGCAGCACCTGCTGGAGATGCCTGTTGGTGGGGATAGCCAGGTTGTTGCTGTCCCAAGCCTCAGGCACAGGATGCAACTTCTGCACTGCACCCTGGATTTCCCACATCCTGGGCCATGTGCCACCACCAGCAGCCTCAGATGGCCCCCCCACACTGCCCCAAAGGCTGGCCAGGAGCTCCCCCAGGGTCCCCGGCCTCCTGGAAGCTGCAGGAGCTTCTAAAGCAGAAAAACAGCCACTGCTGCGCTCTGCCTCCCTGTCTGTCCCACAGCCTCCCTGTCTGTCCTAAGGCTGGGGGGCAAGCTGCTGTCAGGCTGCTGGGTCCCTGCAGGGGGGGGGGCCTGGGCCAGCCCCAGGGTGTGGTGGCAACCCCCAGGCTGCCCATGGGGGGGGGGGAGCCAAGCCTTTGCTACCCCAAGCCTTAGGCACGCGATGCAAGTTCTGCACCACCTCCTTGGGCTTCCCATGTTCCGGGCCACATCTCCACTGACTCAAGCCACCCCCTGTGGCTCCAGGAGCCCCCCACACTGCCCCCCAAGCCTGACAGGCCCTTCCCTGGCAGTCCCCGGCCTCCTGGCAGCAGCAGGACCTGCCTGAGTGCAAACACGGCCATGAGGCTTGGGGCAGCAAGTGCCTGGCTGGCTCCCCCACCTTGTAACCCTTCCTGCAAACCCCACAGCCACAATCACACATCCCACAAATACCATACACATCTCCCCACAAACCCCACATCCACCCATACT
Source organism: Alligator sinensis (assembly GCF_000455745.1). Lineage (NCBI taxonomy): Eukaryota > Metazoa > Chordata > Crocodylia > Alligatoridae > Alligator > Alligator sinensis. The sequence goes on along the minus strand of NW_005842012.1, from coordinate 1,931,733 downwards.
CCCCCAACACAGCTACACATCCCATACACTATACAAGAGTACGACTACATTTTGAGCTATTATGCAGCCACTTCTACATATAAAGCACAAACACACAGGTATCAGGACAAAAATATATATTTAATTGAATTAAAATATTATGGGTATTTGAGTTTTAGTATATAATTTATTTTTTTCCCCAGTTTTAAGATAGCAAAAACCCTCTTCTTCAAAAGAATACTTCCAGGGTCAAGGGGAGGGACTTCCAGTGGCAAGGGTCAAAGGCGGGACTTCCAGTCCGAAGATGGGTACCAGGGGTGGGACATCCGTCAAGGGGAGGGATTACCCATGCGGCCCTCAACAGCTTGGCAAAGCTTACTAAGCAGCCCTCCACCCAAAATAAATTGCCTGCTCCAGGTTAGTTTCTGCTGTAGCAAACGGCTGTAGCAAGTGCCCTCTTCCTTGGATATCTTGAGTGCATTTTTAAAACACTTTCTATCCTTACAGCAGCAGGACACTGACATTGGCCTCATTCTCCTGTGGCAGGTTAGGGCATTCTTGGTGTTTTGAAGAAATATGCCTGTGTGACAAGGTTGACTGTGGAGTTTTAAGAACAGGTTAGGTCAGGGGTGGGCAAACTCCATTTCCCAGCAGCCCTGGCCAGCATCACTGTGGCCAGCTCCCACAGAGACCCTAGGAGCAGCAGGGCTGTGACAGCGCAGGGCCAGGGAGATGCTCCGAGACTGCAATCCTGCAGCAGTGACAGTGTGGTCTGGAGCTGCGGCAGAGCTGTGATCCACTGCCCACACACAAAACCTGTATGGGTTTCAATGGTGCAGAGTCAGGTCTATAATTAGACAAACAATAATTGTAGGATTTATCCCTTTAGTCTGTGCTCTTTGATGCTGGTGACCTGTTCTGCAAGGTGTCAGAATGACATCCCATATGAGTGTCAAACTCACGCTTCTCCAGGCTAATAGACAAAGCGGAGGCTGGTCTTAGTCATTTAATGGTAGAGAAAGAGAGAGGCAAAGAGCTAATATAAGCTATGTAAGGTCTTACCTACCGGGGCATACTCCGGAAAGTGAGAAAAGAGTTTGCTTGCTAAAGTAAGACAAGGTTCCTTGGGTGAATTTGATATCTTTTATTAGACCAACCCAAATGGTTGGAGAATAGCTATTAAGCAAGCTTTCGGGTTCAAAAACCCTTCGTCAGGCTCAGGAAGCTGCAGCAGTTGGTGTGCGCTCTTCCTGGATGGAATGAAAAGTAAAGAAGCCAGGGGCTGGGCTGGGCTGGGGAGTCAGATGCCAGGCAGATTATAATGTATCAAAAATCCAATGTCTATGTTTAGTCCCTGATCTCTAGTATCCAGCAGGTTGATGAAATGGAGCTCATAGGCTCGTCTCTGGGATGTGTTGTGTAAGTTTCCCTTGAGGATCAGGACAGAGAGATTGGAGAGAGAGTGGCCCTCCTGTGAGAAATGTGCCCCCACCGGTAATTGGGTGTTTCTGTCTTTGATGGATTTCCGGTGTGCATTCATTCTGGTGCGCAGTTGTCTGGTCTCTCCTACATATCTTCCATCAGGGCATTTGGTGCATTGGATGAGGTATACTACATTCCTGGGAGGTGCAGCTGTAAGATCCTGGGATGCTGATGGCTCGGTTGTGGGGTGTAGTAATAGTGGGGGTGGTGGAGATGTGGGGGCAGGTTTTGCATTTCTTGTATGTAATATCTTGTGATATGGGTTGCAATTTTTTGAGGATTTTCCGTACAGGTTCAAGGGATGGGTGATAGGTACCACGTGAAGAACTGCTGCAGTACAGAAGAAAAAACACCCACAAATCGCACACCGCTGGTTATGACCTATCACCCATCCCTTGAACCTGTACGGAAAATCCTCAAAAAATTGCAACCCATATCACAAGATATTACATGATATGAGAGCAAATAGTGCTTATCCTCAGTCATTCTCCAGTGGATAGATTATAATAGACCTGTCTTACTCATGTGAGACACTAGAGCAAAATAAGGTGGAGTCATACATTCGCTTGCAACAATTTCAAATCATTGGACTGATGCAACATTAAAATTAGCGTGTCAGAAAAAGATGCATGTTCATGCTAGAGGTATGAACTTGAGATAATCTTTGCTTAAAAGGGAGCCACTTTATAATGCACGATGTAAATTAACCCATGCATAACTGCTTTGGGGAGTGGTGGCAGCTAATGGCCGCTCCCCTGCTGCCAAAATGTCCAGACCCAGGGGAAACCCCATGGGCTGGATAGTGTGGCCCTATGTCCTAGATTGGGTTAACAATGCCAATCTGGATATGGGAAGTGGTGCAGGGCTAATTGGGGTGGCATAGGGAGCCAAGTGGGGCAGCATAGTACAGCCCATGGCCAATGAGGGTAGCACAGGTTGGCCCAGGGCCTGATCCCAGAGCACAGGGCCCGATTCTGGTGTGCAGGGCCTGACCCAGCCCCTGGACCAGCCCTGTGTCACTTATCTGGCCCACAGGATCAAAAAGGTTGAGCATCACTGGTCTATGCCATGATGAACTACTTTCTAGGTGTACTGCATGCTAGCTTCTTTACATACACTAATTAAAAATGCACTAAAGGCAACCCTCCTGCCCTGACAGAGTAAGAACTAATGAATGGATACGCCTCTTAAGTCAAGGTAGACCAGTACATACATATATTACGAAAGAGTGCTGACTCAACTTCAGTGATGATTTTACAGAAAGTTTTTTACTACCTGCAGGCTTGTTCCACAGACTATAGCAACACCCTACCCTGAAAATAATCCTACTAGATGATGCTGAGGAGGAATGAGTCATTGCCTTGGGAGGCCTTTGCTTCCACCCCTCACATCCATGCCTCCAATGCAAACTTTTGGGGGCCAGCAGCATTGCAGATGCCAGTCCAACACACACACACACACACACACACAGGGAGATCTCCCAAAAGCTCTAGTAAAAAATGGTTATTTTGCAGTAATAAGAAGTGTAAATATTCATTAATAGTTAAAAAATAACAAAGCTACTGAATCTAAAGAAAGTAGTAAGCCAGTCAATCAAACAACTTATCCATACTAGGTTATCATTTTTACATATTTCTAAGACAGACCTGGAGGTTGTCTCTTTTGATGCAGTCTCAGTTCTGCACACAAGATGGCAGCTCTCTTCCCGATCTGTGTGTCTACCCCTTAGTCAGTGCCTGGAGCCACTGCAGGTGCTAGCACACTGATTATTTTTAGTGTTTAATGAGAGTGAAGGATAGTCACTTTCTGCTCTCCAGCCTGCACTGTACGTGGTCCAGAGTCACGTGGGAGCTATAGCTGTGCTTATTTTAAAATATTCCATTTACCTGGGCTCATTATAACATCAGTATCTAAAATGACCTATGAGGGAAGTTCTTTAAGGCATCTTCAAATCTACTTAATTTCATTTCAGACTTCAGCAGATCTGCATGCATTTTCAGTGAGCAAATATATCCTTACTTCAAAACTTCTGCCCCAGATTCTCAGCACACATTGTAGCCATATACAGAAGTACAAAGTTGGTATAAACCATTTATCATCCTGATACTTAAAGCTCATTTTGCATTCTAGCATAAATGATGACAAAAGGCCAGGGAAAAGAATCAGGCCTCCTGACAGTAGCTCATACTTGCTAGAGAGGATGTAGTGAATTGTTAAGCTAGCTACTCAGACAGTATGAGCTGAACAGTCAAGGACTGAGGTTTTGCAAACTTCTGGGGAAAAAGAGGAACGGAGGTGGTTTATTTGTATTATGCCTAATGAAACAGCATAGAAAGCAAAGCAATGACTTAGTTGAATTTCAATCTCCATTTGGTGGGTTAGTGGCTTCTACTCTGCAACAAGCTAGACCTGACAGATAAGATGAAGGAAGACACCGCCATTGCTGTCCTTTCTTCTGTAACTACCCTCTCTGCCATACATACAAAACCTTTCAGCCGATCAAATACAATACTTCTTATCCCTGCACAAAAAAACCAACTGAGGGGAAAAGAAAACAAAACACACTGTATTCCCTCTCCCCAGTCCTTTGAACACACTCAAAACCAGACATATTCTGACCCAATTGGCTTTAACTATGTACCATGTGGCCTAACATTCATTGGATCAAAATATTTAACAAACAAGATGAGAAACATTAAGCTGGAAAAAAGCAGCCAAGTCAGAAAGGAAGCATGGCAGCATCCAGATGAAAGTACGTCCAAAATCCCTTCCCTACTCAACTTCACTAGAGAACTTTGTTCTTCCGCAGAGCAAGAGGCCACCAGGTGTCAGCATGAGCTAGCAAATGGAAAGGCCAGGAGCGCCTCTCCTGGAGTCTTTGAAAGGGACTCTCACACTGTGAGCATAGATGGAAAGGCTACTTTCAGAACAGGGATTTAAAGTGAAAGGAAAAAGCCACAGTAAAATATAGATGTATTCAATATTGCAAATAAAATTAAAAACAGAACTGAACAGAGGGCAAGGACAGACCCTAACAGGCAATCTCATCCAAACTCTGCTGCCAGCACCCACGCAGGGCCTCAAGGGTTTGTCCTTCAAAAACCTGCTGCAGAGCCGGGTGCTTAGTTAGATTCCTTTAAATGTTTACCATTCTCTTCAAAAAAAAACCGCAACCCCCCTCCCCCACAAACACACATAAGCGTGTGTTGGAAGATCTGATCTGCTCCTAGATTAAGAGGGAATACTCTGAACTCAATCATCAAAAGATTACAAAGACTAGTGGTAATGAGGCTGTATAAACACTAAGCGTTACTTTATGTTCTGAACAGTTCTTTAGCTCCCAAATTGCTACCATCTAAACCCACATCAACAGAAGCAAGAGCTTTCTGCATAGAAGCACTTGTCTGCAGAGTTCCCTCCCTTCTATCAGAAGCTCCCAATTTGAGTAAACAGAAAAGTGTTTCTGATAATTTTTTGTTGTTTTTAGTTCTGCTACTGAGGAGGCGTACAACTCTGATACCTTTATACAAGGCAGTTTCTGCTTCTGCAACCAAGCGTGTGTAAAGTATCAGGAGATTCCCTATTATTCCAGAAATAGGAATAATCCAACAGGTATCCAAGGAATTATGCTATAGACCCTCCCAATTTCTAATAGCTTCATTATCCTTCGTAAGTCCTATATTCTGAAATGAGTGACAAGACCTTTCAGTCCTGGAATCAGATTTCCCCACCTTGTAATCACGTTATATTTTGCAAGAGGAAACATAACTTGGTCAAGGATACAGTCTGCTTCTCTAATCATTAAAACCAACAAGAAAGCCACTTACAGCTACCTATAAATAACACCCAGCCAAGAAACCACTAGCATAAGTTTAGCATGTTAAGTTGTTCCCTATTCATTTAAATAATATTTGGCAAGTTCGTGAACAGGGTCAAAACAGGAAACACAGAATGGATAATTTTCACATTTTTCCCAACAAAAGTGATTTTCCTGAGAAACTCGTTATAAGGAAATGTTACACTGGAAGTTCTTTTTGCAGGAAGGAAAAATGGGCTTTTCTAGCCATGCCAATAGAAGATCAGTTTATTTTTAATTAAGACATCTGGGTTCCTGGAAGGGCAGTTGGGACCCAAAAATCTGTGAACAGGGTCCAAAGACCGTTTCACTATAAAATATAAGTGTACATTCAAGTACGTTCTTTCCTGGAAAATGGAAGAGTTTTATGCCATCAGCTTCTTAAATGAATAGAGAGTGTAGTCAGACCTGGGTGTTGTTCTCTTTATTCTCAGTTTTATTTTTCTGTGGAAGATAGTATAATAAAAGTGAAGTCTTACTTTCCAACTCCTACACAATTCACACATTCTAATAATTTTTATAGCGTTTATTTACACACCTATAGCTGAAAATAAAATTCTTCCCATCAAACATTGTTATGAAGGTGAAAAAAAATCATGGTGGAGTTAATGTAAATGACTTTTACAGTCATTTTAAAAGCACAAGGGGTCTTATGTAGGAAGTGGTACAGAATGTTCATTTCATGGGATAATTCAATAGGCCCCGCAAGATTTTTGTTGAGAAATACACAGTGTAGGGGAATAGCAACAATAATTTTCTTCCACAATCAAAGTCTACAAATACAGGATCTATAGATAAGAATCATATTTTGCAAAGACAACCTGATACTTTTGTACAAGGACACGGCGCTCCCTCAGTAAATTACCAATTTCAGAAGAGGAGCAACACTTAACAATCAGGCCCTTTTGTGTACCCTAAAACACTGCAGTACTGAAGCTTCACACTGTGCGATCTGCACACATCCATTGCTCTCTTTTCCATTCTGTGCCTTTTCTGGCTTCTGAAGAATGCTTACTGGATAGATAGGGGGATTTCACCTGTCACCCCAAGTCAAAACCCCACCAATTTGGGGACAGACACTCTAAACTAAATAAAAACACAAGTCTTTCTTTCTGGTGTAGAACTCACACATGAAGAGCATTCATAGAAATAGCAACGCCTACTGACCAAGTGCCTATAGGGCTCATAAACTCTAAAGCTGGTCAAGAAACAGCTTTTGGGTCCCACAGTTTCTCCTGGTTCTGCTTTGGGAGGGAGAGGAGGCTTTCAAAGTGTTTATTTTTTTCACCCACCCAAGACAGCCATAGGTTACTCACCTGTAAGGTGTGACACAAGGTCCAAAAAAAATCGGTCTTCTGCCATAATTTGAAGTCAAGACTTGAACCAGTCTTCTACAACTTAGACATGTACCTTGACTCCTGGAGTTCTTCTATAGCCAGGGTAAAGGTCTCTCTCACTTTCCTCACCCTTCTGCCCCTCCCCAACCCCTTCTCCAGAATCCTCTGGATCCCAGCTGAGAAATTTTGCTGATGAAAGTTTTGTTAGAACTAGCATGTTTGAGGGAAAAAAAGAGTTTTGATGAACTGGCATTTTCTGATGAAAAATGTCCCATTGAACACATTCCCAGTAACAGCAAGTGGCTTCCTGATTAGATAGCTGCTGACACTGGATGTGGGTCAATAGTTTCTTGTCTTCCTCAGACAACCTAAACTGTCCTTCACATCCATGAATACAGGGATTCACAGGGAATACATCCCTCCTTCTAGGAGGAGCTGAATTTTTGCAGGCCTGGATACACCTTGGTCCTCACCAAACAAAATAACTCTTTTCCCCTGTGCCGAGGTTTCTTTAAGGTGATGTTCTTTGGGGAGGAGATGTCTTTTTTTCTACAACACATCCAGCCCTCAGACCCTAATTCATGAGGCAGCACCCACTTAAACCCAAGACTGGCTCACTGCAAAGCTACTTCATGTATCTGCCTCTGTTCATCAGTCTCTTCCAACAGCCCTCTGCCAAGAACTCAGAGGCTTCTTCTCCAATTTCTCTCAGCTGGCAGGCATCTTATTCCAGAGTGCTTGGTCTGGAAAACTTTCCTGGATAATTGCTGTCCTCTGTAAACCCTCCAGACCAAGCCTTTTTTAAAGCTCCTTCCACAGACCTCTAAGCCCCATTTCCCCAGGGAACTTCTCACACAAAGCAAAAGGGAACCTTGTTTTAGCATGTGGTCAAAAAGGAAGCCTCAGGACCAAGAGGTGTCACACATTTCCCAAGAATGCCGGCAGCCCAGCTTAAATGTCATACATTCAGCTAGGCTATGGGAGTGGCTCCAGCATTTCTGTTGTGCCTGCTTTGCCCGCCAACCTTCCTACCCAACCCATCCCTGCTCTCATCTCTTTTCTCACTGCTGGATCACAGGGGAGAGGGAACTCCTGAAGAATTGGAGCAGGCAGCAGCTAAGCTACTTAAATTTCAGGTTGTGGTGGGTATACACACCGACTATGCTCCCAGCCAGCCACCCTAACCTCAGAGAATAGAGAGTCCCCTATCCCACTTAACTCTAGCCAACACACAGAAATTCCCTCCAGCCCTCTCAACATGGCCTTTAATCTCCTTACTAATATCGACATCCTCCATAAAGACTCTCCAGTTCAGACACCTTCCAGCACATCACTACGTACACCCCCCCCCCCCCCACACCCCTCTTTTTTTTCCCCCCAAAGCCTACTATTATTTAGGGAAGGGAACAAATATAGTGGCGAGAGCTAGGCCTTAACTCCCTTGTAAATAGGGCTGGATATACTTCTTAAACAAATCATGTAAACAGACAAATCATAACTATGATGGAGGAGGTTCATCTTGGAAAGACAACCCAGGCACACATGCCCTCACTTCTATTTGAGAAATTTGAACATGCAGTTCAATGACAATGTCTCCAATTTTTGTATGTAGTACATGCATTCATCTAAAAAAACAGCGATTCTTACTCAGGGTACCCTGCGGTGCTTTGAGATCTTTTCAAAAGTGCCACAGGAGCGCCGGTGTTTTAGCACAGGTAGGTGTGCAAACATGATTCCCAAGAGAAACCCAAAGATTTCAAATAGGAATTCCTAGTGCAAAAAACATTCTGGCCTGCTGGGTTTTCCCGAGTTCCTAGCCACAGAAGAATTACTCTATTTTTCTGTAGTCAAAAACCAACACAAACTAAAAGCTGGCATTTACCAAGGGGTGCCTTAAGTCTAAAAAGGCTGAGAAGCCCTAATTTTAAAATAAAAGATTTTTTTTAACATAATTTTTTTATATCCTTATTTAGAAATGCTGAAACAGTAGAAAATCCAAAAGTTTGGATGTGCAATTTTCTGAAATTATAGATGTTAGTAAATGAGCTTGTTAATATTTTAAGAACATGTCAAAATTAAGCAAAACTTTCATTTTGTATAGAATGTTTTGTGATATCATCCCATGCTAATTTACCTGATCTTTTTCACTATTTTCACTAGTGGTGCAGGAGAAAAGAAACTGACAATAGTATCAGTTTCAGTTACCAGTTGCTGAGAGTCATAAAAATACATTTTATTTCAGAAACACCTTGACCACTTGTGCTATTAGGATACTTACCAAGTGTATGAAATCATGCATCAGAGAGAGATTTAATTAGTAAGCATTATCTACAGCAGAAAAAAAAAGCATCATGCTTTAATAGCCATAAAACACTATTTCTACTGTATTTTATAATATAATAGTAATATATGCATGAAAATTCCCATAAGTAGTTATTAAAAACTCATGCACAAAAATAAAGCAGTCTCCAAGCTCTTGCTACAGTTGACAAATAAGACAGTCATTAGTCCCCAGTTACAAATGAAATAAGTGTCCGACACTCCCCAAATATTTTTCTTGATTCAGGCATTTTTTATTTCCTATATGTAACAAAGCACCAATCTCAGGCCCTGTCATAGTCCAGCTGACTGGCCAGACCAGAGTCCACTGAGGGACTTACCTCTGGGCCCCAGGGTTGTGGTGCTGACCCCAGAAACGCATGGCCAGCCTCCATGAGACTGTCACCTGCTTCAGGCTCAGACTCAGGAGGTATGCAGCCATGTGCTGGTGGAACAAGCCCCGATTGGCTGCTGGGAGTTCTGCTGGAAGCCAAAAAGGGACTCCAGGCACACCTGTAGATCCCCCAGAGAGGGGAAGGCACAACTCTTCCTGGGAGAGAGCTGCGCAGTCTGTGTGGAGACACAGAATGGGGCAGCAGTATGAGTCCCAGACACCAGTCCAGAGGCAAGAGCCAGGAGGTGAGTGAATACACCGGACAGAACAGTGGGTAAGACAGCAGAAACTGGAGACTGAAAAGAGGCAGCCTTCCAGGTCCCTGAGGTGATAGTGAGTAGCAGAGGATAAGTCCTCCTGGAGGGAGGCGGGGGGGGGGGGGGGGGGGGGGGTGTCTTTTTTCCTTTTTTTTTTATTCTGGTCGAGGGACTAACTAAATAGAGGAGTCAGCAAGTGAAAGGCTGGGACATGATGGTACTCTAAATCTGGTTAACTGATAGGTAGAGCCAGTGGGGGAGCAACCCATCAAGGGACTTGTCCTCGATAAATGGAGAGAATGGGATAAGCCAGTGCCTGACAAACTCAGGAATTGATGAGGTATGAAGTGAAGATAAATAGAGCAATTGAGCTTGTTAGTTGATGATTCAAGGAGTGATGCTAAACTCCTTGAGTAACAAAATCTAAGTAAGAATCAAGTGACAAAAGCTTGGTACTTAATGGAGTTTAAATAAGAAGTAACCAAGTGATGAAACTTGTTAATCAATGAAGCAGATACAGATAAACATAGTGATGACTGACACCTTCATGGGTAAAGGATAAGTAAGAGCTAATTGATTTGGTGAATCAACGGTGAGAGACTGGCTAGCAAGTGAATTATAAATTAAGCAGTCAAATAAGCCAGCATAGGTGAAGTGGTGAATCCTGCAGCTAGATGGTGAAATGACGTCTGTAGCCTGGAAACACTTGGTGCGTTTCTATGAGGACAAGACATCGATAGATTGTCAGCTTAAGCACAGCCAGGTGTGGTAAGGGTGTAGGAGAGGTGGAACCAGCTAAAGAAAAGCCATCCCCTTGAGCCCTACCACTGATTGTGACAGATCTCACCCCCACCCCCTCTCTCTCTTTCAATCAATCATTGGACTATCAAGGCATGGCAGGTGAGCAAAAAAAGAGGAGACTCCAAAGTGAGGGAGCCAGACAGAAAACATGATAGCCCCAGGACACTTGCTTAACACTATACATAAAGGAAGTCATACACCTTGGCCACATTTGATTTTAAACTAACAAAAAAAGTATATAGCCTTCATAAGAAAGCACAGGTCATCTTCCCTGCAGATTCTACAGAACTCCAAATACCAAATAGCTACTCTCTCCACAAACCAGCACAGTTTTTCAGATTGTAAAGGTGTAGTATTCAAATATGACAAATTATACCTGCACTCTGAAGACACAGAGTAAAAGTTTACCGAGGGATATTTCTCAGCTGTGCTATTGATCTCACTGGGTGCATTTACACACACTCTTTACTGCAGAGCTGGCTAATTAGTTTCACAGTAAAGCATCACCATCCATCTACATATGCACCCCTATTTGGGCACAGTAAATTAACTAAATCTGCCATAGGTTTTCAGTGTCCGGGACAAGTACTATCCTACAGAGTTATTTAGTGCTCCAATAGGCATGTGTAGATGGTGACTGGAGCTGGCTGTGGCATGGGGGTGCTACAGTGCAGAGGCTGCCTGCCTGCTAATCCCACACTGTACACCCTCTGTCCAAGCCAGCCACTCTGCAGCACACTGAACTAGGGTACAGCAGCTCTGGGCTGGCAGGCGGATTCCCCAGGATCACCTGCCAGCTAGGGCTGCTTGACCTGGCTCAACATGCTGTGATCCTGGGTGTACATGTACACCCTGTACCTGGGAGCAATAAACTCTGACATGAATTGCACCAGAGTTTATTCAGGTGCATTAATAGCATGTGTAGATGTGCCCACTGTGGGAGACCAATTTCAAAATTCTAATAAGCTTTGCTTTTAGTCCTTTTACAGCCCAATATTTTCTGTACGAGATTTGGATCAATTCACTCTTCTGGAGAAATCTTGAGATCCTAGGGATAAAGGCTGATTTACTTAGAAATTCTAATCTAAAATGGATGATGCAATAAAGCAGTCTTCAATTAGCATAGCACTGGCTGTTTTTCCAGCCAATTTTATTCTAAAAGAAGCTTGAACCAAGATTTTAAAATGAGGCCAAGAGAATCAGGCACAGACTTCCACTGAAACTCGAGGCCTATTCGCCTGAAACTTGAAAATCCAAATCCTGCTGACTGCTTCTGGTTTACCTTGAGATTTAATGGTTTGGAAGGGGCTGGAGCTGTTAAACTGTTTCTCTTTTCCACTTAAATATTCCTGAGGACAGTTACCTGGGCTAGTCACAATAGTCGGACATTAATAACAAAACAAGAATTATATATACAAACAGAATTGTAGAAAGAGGGTTTATTCTGAACTTAAATAGCTGAGACTGATTTAAAATTTGGTATAAAGTTTTGCATGTCAGGGATTTTCATTTTGCCATCCCCATGAAACCCTACCAAATCTACTTTACAAGTGTGGAAAAAAATATAGTTTCCACATGCCCCATATGAATTCATTGAAGCTTGGAAACTGAATTCCATCCACGATGAACATGTCCAAAGTGCAGGGGCCACACACAACCTTCCCTGCAGTTTTTCCTTCTTATTAGACAGGGATCAATTTTAAAAGGGGGGGGGGGGAAGGCAACTGTACTGATCCCCAGTATGGATCATTAGCAGAGATCTGGGTTTTGTATTTGCCATGGAAAAAAAAAAATTCTCATTTTAAAAAGAGAAAAACATGGGAAATCCCTTCCAGCCTACAAGGGGCTGGCAGGAGCAGGAGGGGGGAGACTGGCAGTGGGTACCACATGCATATGTTTTCTATCCACCTTACAGTCCATTCATTAAACCCTGTACGTCCTTAGCTTGTTTGCTGAAATGTTGTGGGAGACCGTATCAAAAGCCTTACTGAAGTAGATATATCAAATCCACTGCTCTCCCCACATACACAGAACCAGTCATCTCATCATAAAAGGTAATCAGTTGGTCAGACATGACTTGCCCTTGGTGAATCCATGCTGACTATTCTTAAATAACCTCCTTCTTCTTGAAGAGTTTAGAAATGGATTCCTTGAGGGTCTGCTCCATGATTTTTCCAGGTACCAAAGTGAAGCTCACCAGTCTGAAGTTCCCTGGATCCTCCTCCTTCTCTTACTTGAAGATGGGCACTATATTTGCCCTTTTCCAATCATATGGGACTGCTCCCAATCACCATGAGTTTTCAAAGATGATAGCCAGTGGTTCTGCAATCACATTGGCCAACTCCCTCAGCACTCTTGGGTGCATCCTGGTAGGCCCCATGGACATGTACACATCCAGCTTTTCTAAATAGTCCCTAACCTGTTCTTTTACCACTGAGGGTTGCTCACCTCCTCCCCAAACTATGCTGCCCAGTGCAATAGTCTGGGAGCTGGCTTTGCCTGTGAAGACTGAGGTGAAAAAGGCATTGAGCACTTCAGCCTTTTCTGCATCCTCAGTCACAAGGTTGCCGCCCCCATTCAGTAAAAGGAACCACTTTTTCTGATCCTCCTCTTGTTGCTGAAGGACATACAGATAGATAGGCAAACATTGTCAATAAAAGATCATTTCTCCTTCACTTATTAGACCAGCTGAGTTCAGGATTCTGTTTCCCTGGCAACATCGGAGGACATTGACAATGCAATATGTGCAGGAAAGAAAATAAGTGGGAATGGAAAATTACTTCAGCAAGTTAGTTAAAAAGCCCTGCAGAGAAAGAGTAGAACAGGTAAGCACTTGCTATTTAAGATAGCTGGTTTGCAGGTATTTCATCTTAAAACACATAGGAAAGAAAGCTAAAGTAGTATTGGGGTTTTGTTTGTTTGCTTGGACCATTTAACCACTTTGATCGCTGAATTTGTGTGTGCTAAATATTACCATATTTGCTGAGGGAGGGCAAACATGATGCATACTAACATATTTGATGAGGAAAATGTGCAAGATGCCATAAGATGAGCCAAGACAGAAAAGAGGCAAAAAGGGGGGGAGGAGGTAGTGCTCATTTATTTCCTCCTAAGAGAATGTGTTTTGTTTGACAGACTGGCTGTCCATGTGTGGCAGCTTGCAAACCTCCTCTTTTTCTTATGGTTGAAGTTTCCCAGCTGAAACAAAGTACACCTTCCTTTACTGTCTTTACTAGTGAGGAATTAGGGCCAGGTATAGAAGTTACATTTATTACATCGTCTTCTTCCCATGTCTCTACACCACATTTGACGTCCCCCACTTGCTTATTATACTTTGCAAGGTCTTTCATTGTTGTGGCAGGCCAATACTTGCAGTGCTGCCACTAGTGTGCCCTGCCCACTTGGGTGTGCCATACCAGGGTCAACTCACCTGCCAGGACTTGATGTTACCCGAGTTTCTATTGGAAGGTTTGGTCCAGTATTTTTCTGTGACCCTGGGTCCCTTGGCTGATGCTTCTTCTGTGAGGCTTCTTCTCCTCTACACCTCACTTCTTTCCACTTGGGTGGTCTGGCTCAGTTTCGGTGGTATCACAGGCACTATCTGCTCCACTGGAAGGCCTGCCTGTAGTTCTAGTCAGGAACGTGGTTATGGCATGCCTGACTGGCAAACTGATAACTTAACTGGACTCGAACTGAAATCATGTAGGTGGCACAGGTGAGCAGGGCAATGATGCTCACAGTGCTGGGCATTTTTTCTCATCACTTTGTACCACATGTGCTGCGACTTCAATCCCTGCATGATCTTGCATTGTGGGTTGGCGCTGCGAGGACTGATGCTCTGCATCAGCTGGTGCCCGGCCATGTGCTATAATGTCCCAAGGGCCATTTTCTTGCACCCCTACAACCTTTGGGGTCCTAATGTTTGCTTGCCAGGGAATTTTGGGCCCCCAGCTGCTCAAATGCTGCCACCAGAATCAATATGCTCTCAAGTGGGTTCTTCCCTTGGCTAGGTCCCAGCAATGCCCCTTTGGCTGCCCAGGTCCCATCCCAGCAGCCCTGCGTGTACTTGCTGGTGAGGTTTTGCACAAGTGGGGTTACAGTAAACTCTGTACCTGTCGGTGCCTCTGCAGGTGCTCCCTTGCCGATACCTGGGTCCTCTCTCCCAAGTATCCAGTTGTTCATGTTGTTCTCTGGCTCACTAGAGCTCCCTGCCCCAAGAGAAGTCTCTGGCTCCAATGATGCAGGTAAATAAGCACTCAGACACCATGGAGGTTTCCCCCTCTATGGTCTGAACACCCATGCTGCCGCTGTCACCCCGAGTCCGTTTCGAGCATGAGGAAGGCTTTGGACACACGCCTGGCGCTTCCTCCTTTGCTCTCCCCCTGGACACAACCAGTGAGCTCCTCTCATCTCAGGAGCTTTGAGGGGATGGGTTGATCTGCAGCCCCTCTTCCGGCCATGTGATGCCAGCCCAGCTACCTGCAGACCAGCCAGCTGGATGCCAGCAGAGCACTGTGGGCCTGCACAATTGTACATGTGCTGTCAAGCAGCAAGCATTGCAGGTTTTGAGCAGCTACATGGCTTCCGAGGCCCAGGCAGGGGAAAGGGTCCCCACAGGGGACTCACCATAAAATCTTAAGAGTCGGTCAATGACTCCAGTGTCACTTGGTACAAAACAAAAAAACAAAACAAAACAAAAAAAACAACCAACCACACATGAATGCCAAAACTTAGGAGACAGCAGCCTTTTCAAATACACTCTGCTGCTTACCCTTCTAAACCAGAAGCAACAACCCCTGCATGTGTACTATGTTGGTACTGGGCTAGTTAACCCTGCTAAATAAAAGTGCTAGTTAGCCACATTCGTATTGCACTACAGGCAGGCCAATTTGCACTGCTGAGGTCAGGAAAAATCCCATATCTAATATCAGCTTTAAATTCTGAATAACTGAAATCAAAATCATATGCAAGTCCACCTGATCCTGAATTCTTACTAGAAGGCTGGAATAATGCCCTCTCAGACTAAAGCATTCTGGCAAATAACTCCCCGATTACTTTGCAGTAGGCTGTTTGGGGAAAGTGAAAAACTCAAAAACCAACAACCACCTTTCAGTCAGAAGCCAAGAAGTGCTTTTACAGTGAGGACTTAATGTGGGTAAGTCCCCTGCCCCCCCACAGGGCATACCCCCCCACTGCACTGTACGTGGACTGCTCCCCCCCAACTCCCGCAGGGCCCACAGCTCCGCCCACTCAACCTTCATGCCCTCCCCCCCCCCCACAGCAGCAGCAGCAGACATCAGTGTGCTCAGGGCCCTCCTGCCACAGCCCTGCTTCCCCAGGCAGTACAGCACAGCTCAATCCCGGCCACCTGGCACCCAGGACTGCCTGTGCCAAGTTGTGCAGGCCTGGCCTGGCACGGGACCATGCACTATCAGGCAGCTCCAGGCTGCTTGGGCTGTTACCCGGGGCCCCGCACCACTCACAGGGACCATGTATCACGCTGGACCGGGTTCTGCATGCACAGGCCCCACGTGCCATCAGGCTGGGCCAGTTCTGTGCACACAGGACCTGGCCCGGCATGATATGTGGTCCCTGCAAGTGGCACAGGGCTCCTGGTGACAGCCTGAGCAGCCCAGAGCTACCCAAAGGCACATGGCCCCATGCCAAGCCAAGCCGGGCCAGGTCTGCACTACTTCACAGTCAGGGCAGCTAGGAGCTGGAACCGACTTTCAAGGGAAGTCGTGCTCGTCCCTACCACGGGGATCTTCAAAAGGAGGCTGGGTAATCACCTAGCCAGGGTCATTTGACCCCAGCATTCTTTCCTGCCCATGGCAGGGGGTCGGACTTGATGATCTGCTCAGGTCCCTTCCGACCCTACCAACTATAAACTATGAAATTTATAATTAATTGGCCTTGGCTGTCTCATTACATTCGATCAGGAACTGAAGGTCTGATACTAGGCAGCAGTTAGCAAAAACTTAATGAAATGTAGGGTGTTTCTCCTCAGGGCATGTCACACTGTTGCCCATTTGAAGGAGCAAGGCAGGAGTCCTTTCACTGAAATAACTAATGCACCATTAGAGGAAGAGTGGAATCATTTGCTCATTGGCCAAGAAGGGCATAGGTTGGAATCACAAGGTTCAGGCCAAGAAAGCTGTCATCATCACAGATGCAATTCACTTTTTATAGCAATGAGTACTGGCAGAATTTCAGGATTAGTTTGCTCCCGAGTAAAATGCAGTTAAGATACTTGTTGATGCTTAACCTTTGTATTCCAGTGAAATGATTCAAGGATCAGAAAGTGCCATTTTATATCAGCTCCTACTTTGATGACACCTTGGAAAGCAAACAACTTTCTTCAAAGGGCACTAGAGAAGCTAGGTCATCATGCCAGGAAAAACAATGAAGAGAGAACAACAGAGGTGAATTTAGTTCTTGGCTGTAGCAGCAGCTTTTCATGATATTTAAACTGGTTGTAAACAAACTCCCAAACTACTGCTTTCATTAAAGTAATAATGACCCGTGTCTAAAAATGTGTGACATCTAACCCCCCTTCTAGAAAAATAACACTCGCTCCCCAACCATAGCCACACAAATGCTATGGTAAAACAACAGTATCAGGGTGCACGCTTAATGCACTTGGACTTCTTTATGGTGAGGATCAGTATAATATCCAAGTGCTCCACAAGCATAAGTTAATCAGTCTTCAAAAAGTGCTACAAGTGGGATACTATTATCACCATTTTATGCACACAATTAATTAGTATAGAGATACTGACTAAGTGAAGGATTTAATACATTTTTCTTATTGATATTTATGTTTCCATGTAGTCAGGTTCTGTGAAAAATAAATGGGAAGATACACAAGTTTCTTAAGTGCTCTGATATCAGCTATTTGCTACTTCTTTGTTAAGATTTTTGCATAGCTTTCATATTTACCAATTTAAAAAAAAAAAAAGGGGGGGGGGGGGGGGGGAGAGAAGGAATTTCATTAGTAAACCTTGTTCCTTGACAGGCAGGCTTGGAATGACTTTAAAGGAAAGTCATCTAAGTGGTTTCATATGTAAGGGCATGCTATTTCTCCTAGTGTCAAGCAGCAAGATGAAGACTGGCTAAAGATGGTTTCAGGTTTCTTTAAGGATGAGCATGGGGATGGCATTGCTGTTGACATATGCTAGTTGAATGTGCCATGCCAGAGCACCTTGAGGTTTTACACAGGTTATCGTAAATCTACACCAAGCCCTGGTGGTATGACCTTATTCAACTTGTGACTCCTGATCTCTCAGTTACAGCCAATTCTGCTCTAAGAAGAATTTGAAATAAACTTGACATCAGCTGCACTCCAGGAGTAATTTATTTATTCCAATTAAAAAAAATAAAAAAATAAAAAAATCTATTTTTACTAGGTTTGAGGTCACCATATCTATTCAAATGCAGCCACACATAGTAGAGGATTATCTATTCTTTTGAGGTGCTGTAACAGTCTAAGAATATATGTGGCAAACTAACATAGCTAAACATAGCAAGTACATCAGTAGCTGCATGCGTAAGAAAATTAAACAGGTGGCAAATACATAGTTTATCAAGAAGGAATTAAGGAAGGGGAAAAAATATAAAATGTTTGTTTGCCATCAAATGCATTTAAGCTGAGTGATACAGCATACTGGTCTGACTGTGAATTACTACCACACCTCTGCCTACAAGTGAGGGGAAGTTCTCCAAGAAGAATTTGGCTGGGCTTGGAGTGTGGGACTCAAAAACGATTCAAGGCAACAATCAGAGAAGCACCATCTCTGATCCCACTCTGTGCCTGTACCAAGGTTATCATTTGGCTGTTCTGCAAACTAGGACTCCCCCTGCCCTGCATATGCAAGAGGAAAAAGACTGGGTTCTACAAAGCCCAGGCTCTGCCACTGACCTATGTGACCTTTGGAAAGGTATTCAATTCTTCTCTACTTTTCTTTTCACTTATTTGACTCATCTATTGAGACTGCAAGCTCTTCATGACAGGGACTCTCTCTCATTGTACCTGTAATAAATAATGGGCTCCATTCTTGATTGGGGCCTTTCTTTTCTCATTAGAAATCATTCTTTATCTTGAAGTCCCCAAATATTTTGGCTATTGCTAGAATTTACATCCTGTCAGCCTTTTAGCAACACTGAGATCATGAAGTGGTAAGGATTTTTTCCCCTCACAGCTGTAAGGTTTTATTTCTGACAAGCCAGAAAAAGGCAACATAAACAATCAGAAAAAAGAGAGGGGGAAAAATCTTCACAAAAAAGAAAAAGTTAAGACGGAAAAACAGCTTTTGGACTTTAGAATTAGCCTAATTCAGGGTTAAGTCAGGAACAATGGCAAGGAGGCAAGAACTTTCTTTCTCCTCTTTGCTCAACAAGGGGAGAGCCCCCTCCTGCGTTATGGACAGTAAGGTGACAAAGCCAGAAGAAGCTCACCAAGATTGTGGGTTAGGTTACATGGAGGTCAAGGAGAAAGGGATTTGGTTGTAGGGGTCTGCTACAGACCCTAACACCAAGGGGAAAAACTAGATTTGGGACTCCCGAGGCAGCTCCCGGAGACCATAAAAACTAGGGAGGCGGTAGTCATGGGGGACCTAAACTACCCAGACATCTGCTGGGAAACGCAGACAGCAAAGTCCCACCGTTCACACAGGTTCCTATCCTGTGTACAGGACCTCCATCTGATGCAGGAGGTACATGGTCCCACTAGGGGGAAGGCCTTGCTGGACCTGGTATTGGCAACAGGGGATGATATGGTAGGGGACCTACAGATCGGTGGTCACCTGGGGGACAGTGATCACCAAATAATAGAATTCATCATAAGATGTCGAGGGGGTAAGGTAACTAGTAGGGGGAAAGTGCTAGACTTTAGGAAAGCTGATTTCAATGAACTCAGGCGATTAGTCAAGGACATACTGCAGAGTAAGAGTTTTGAAGAGATGGGGGCCCAGGAAGGGTGGCTGTGCCTTAAGGAAAAGATCCTTCGGGCACAGAGGGAGATGATCCCGATGCAGGGAAAAAGGGGGAAAGGGGTCAAAGGGCTTGCTTGGCTGACCAGAGAAATCCAGAGCAGTCTACGGGCTAAAAGGGGGGCATATAAAAAGTGGAAACAGGGAGAGATTACTAAAGAGGAGTATACCTCCTCTGCTCACACTTGAACAGTCCCTAACTATAGGGAGGCAATTAGACGGGCCAAAGCTACCATGGAGCTGAGGATGGCATCCCAAGTTAAGGATAACAAAAAAATTGTTCTTTAGATATATAGGGAGTAAAAGGAAGGCCCAGGGTGGAATAGGACCCCTGCTAAATGGGCATAAGCAATTGGTGATGGACAGGGGGGACAAGGCTGAACTCCTCAACGAGTTCTTTGCCTCAGTGTTCCTAAG
>NW_005842012.1:1907972-1911576 GCF_000455745.1 Alligator sinensis | reverse complement strand
TATCAAGGCTCACATTTGCGAGAGCCCGGCAGGAAAAATTATGCTGAGGGGAAACCAGCACAGGTTTGTAGCAGGTAGATCATGCCTGACTAATCTAATCTCTTTTTATGACCAGGTTACAAAATGCCTGGATGCAGGAGTAGGGGTTGACGTTGTTTACTTAGACTTTAGGAAGGCCTTTGATACGGTATCCCACCCCATACTGGTGAACAAGTTAAGAGACTGTGACTTGGATGACTACACAGTCCAGTGGGTGGCGAATTGGCTGGAGGGTCGTACCCAGAGAGTCGTAGTGGATGGGTCGGTATCGACCTGGAAGGGTGTGGGCAGTGGGGTCCCGCAAGGCTCGGTCCTTGGACCGATACTCTTTAATGTCTTGATCAGCGACTTGGACGAGGGAGTGAAGTGTACTCTGTCCAAGTTTGCGGATGACACAAAACTGTGAGGAGAAGTGGACACACCGGAGGGCAGGGAACAGCTGCAAGCAGACCTGGACAGGTTGGACATATGGGCAGAAAACAACAGAATGCAATTCAACAAGGAGAAATGCAAAGTGCTGCACCTAGGGAGGAAAAATGTCCAGCACACCTACTACCAAGGAAATGACCTGCTTGGGGGCACGGAAGCAGAAAGGGATCTTGGAGTCCTAGTGGACTCCAAGATGAACATGAGTTGTCAGTGTGACGAAGCCATCAGAAAAGCTAATGGCACTTTATCGTGCATCAGTAGATGCATGACGAACAGATCCAAGGAGGTGATACTTCCCCTCTATCGGGCGCTGGTCAGACTGTAGTTGGAATACTGCAATTCTGGGCACCGCACTTCAAGAGAGTGTGGATAACCTGGAGAGCGTCCAGAGAAGGGCCACACGTATGGTTAAGGGCATGCAGGCCAAGCCCTACAAGGAGAGACTGGGGCACCTGGACCTCTTCAGCCTCCGCAAGAGAAGGTTGAGAGGCGACCTTGTGGCTGCCTATAAGTTCATCATGGGGGCACAGAAGGGAATTGGTGAGGCTTTACTCACCAAGGCGCCCCCGGGGGTTACAAGAAATAATGGCCATAAGCTAGCAGAGAGCAGATTTAGACTAGACATTAGGAAGAACTTCTTCACAGTTTGAGTGGCCAAAGTCTGGAATGGGCTCCCAAGGGAGGTGGTGCTCCCCCCTACCCTGGGGGTCTTCAAGAGGAGGTTAGATAGGCGTCTAGCTGGGGTCATCTAAACCCAGCACTCTTTCATTCCTATGCAGGGGGTTGGACTCGATGATGTATTGAGGTCCCTTCCGACCCTAACATCTATGAATAAAGATTTCTGGCAGCTGCTTCTGCAGCATCTGCTTTTCAGCCATACCTTCCAACAGACCGTTGCACAAACAATATGCTTGGGTAGAGCACTTTCCATCTTTAACTACCACTAGCAATGACGTAATATGGCCAGATTTTCTAAAGACTCTTTCCAACTGGAAATGCTTGAAACTCAATTCCTGTGACAGCGATAGCCAGGAGATGGATTGAACAGAGAAGCCTGCTGGACTACTTCTTAGCACCCCACACCCACTCAGAAGTTTTGTTCAGACTGAAATATTAGGCTAAAACTTTCTAAAGAGCTTAAGTAACTTAGAAATGTAGGTCCCACTTCCAAACGTGGCTTAGCGCTCCACAGGATCAGAACTTAGGCATGCATATAACTTGACTATGGTGGATAGTCTCAGTGTCAGCAATGCATTAGGCAAGGTAGATTTGCACCTCAGACTAAGTCAGAGACATATACCAATAGAATTCCTCTGGATGTTAAGCATATGCATAAGTATTTGAACAACTGGACTTTTTAGTGTGACTTGGAATTTAATTAGGCATTAAAAAATTTAAACCCTGTGATTTTTGGCATTGCCATAAACAAGTTTTGAAAATTTCCTCCATCGCTGTTTTCATGTCAACAATTTAAAAATTGAACAGGCAAAGCCAACCCTCAAACTGACCTGAAAACATAGTCTAGTCATATGAAGTGAACTACCTGAAAAGGACACATGAAGAGGAAAATCCCCAGCACTAAAGATAAACAGATCAGACTGATTTTGGTGCCTCTGTATTTATTCTCCTTTACACTGGCACGCACACTGAAGAGTGGATTCATCACTCCAGTCATTCAGATATGCGCTTCTAACCCCCACTGCAATTATTCTTTAACTGTGCTAAATTCCATTCCTCCCTGCATAGCTCATCAAGCCTTCCTGTTGTGCTTTCATACACATTCATTCATGTCTGGTAGTACTGATATTGTCTAATCAATGGGCACCTAATTTTTAGTCAATTAAGATAACTTTATTCTTCCAAAGGACCAAGCTCTAATAACCCTTGCTTATATTGGATAGTAATAGCTTTACTTTTGGAGCACTCCCATGGGAATCCCTTTAGAACAGACTGCTACTAAGGAGGAGTAAGTGGTTCGGAAGCTGGCTCCTTACAGTGTTTCAGTTATTGTTTGTATCTGAAACATGAAGTTGTGTATGAAACAAAAGACTGAAATTTTAACTAAGAAAACAAAACCCCCCTCCAGAAAAAACATAAGTATGAAGTTTAGATCCAGACTTAGATTCGAGCTACTCTAAAAAGTGTCAGGCTGTTCACATCTGGACATTAGTTCTATCCTTCTAATAAAAAGTGGAACTATTTCAAATTAAAATGACCAAAAAATGGTTCTTGCTCAAGAGCAGAGTGGAGAATATTCATGCATAGGCTAGGGACAAACATTCAAAAAGCCGAAGCCTGAATTGATTCAGTCTTTGCAGGTTAGTCTAACCTTCATTGACTGAACCAATTTAGAAGTAAACAGATATTCACTTTTGCCTCCAGAAATGCAAGCCCATGGCTCAGGCCAGAAGCCGTGGGACACTAGAGTGAGGCCTTGGCTGGAGGGAAACTAAGCTGAGGGAAGGGGCATGGGCAGGCCTGAATGATTGGGGAGGGCAGACCTGGCAGCACTCCAAAAGCAGGGTTTTCCCACCCCCACCCCTTCCTCAGTTGGCTGGAGCAGTGATAGTGCACCAGCTAGGGAGCAGAGAGGCAGGGCCACCCTTGCTTGGCTGGAGCAGACAGTCCAGCTCAGTGCTGCGGAGCATGATGGAGGACTCCGATTTAACTTAAACCAGGAAGGGGTCTGGGGGACAAGTTCCAAAAACCAGTTTGACCTCAATTGGTTAAGTCTGATAATACATTCAGCCGGGTTTATCTCAAATCAGTTTCAGCCATTTAAAACAGGTTTATGTGCACTGAACTTCTGTTTTGTTACAGGTTTAAACCAGTGTGTGTGCAACTTCTGTCCCTAGCCATATAGATCAGCATGTCCGTATGACATATGCATCCCAGACCGCTGAAGCTTTCTGGGACCACACAGGCAACTGGAGAAATACCAGAAGACTAAAGGAAATCAAATGTAATGCTGACTTAAAATAAAGATAAGAGGAGCAATCCTGGAACTTCCCATCTCTAGTACAAGTTTAACTTTTCCTCTCAAAAAATAATTGACTGTAGACAACTGTGTGAAGAATCAATCCTGTTTCCCAAAGCTTGACAGCAAGCACTTAAGTGCTTGGAAAAATACTTGGTA
>NW_005842012.1:1907488-1907962 GCF_000455745.1 Alligator sinensis | reverse complement strand
TATGGTCCTACTCCTCTCTTCATTCCACTTGAGTCATCCTATGTTACTAGCCTACATAAACCAGTTGGTCTCTAATGGTGCCACACTGTCCTACCTTCTGCAGGACTTCTGACTATCAAAACTAAACACCTCTAGAAATACTGCAAATGTTTCCGGTTGTGCACTAGCCAGTGCAACCCTCCATCCCTCTCCCCATCATTACAGCGTGTACTACAGTGAATGATTTACCTCAAATGCCCTCTACCAAATGTCAGTTTTGCAGCAACCTGTTCCTTGTAACTATTTTTCAGAGAGGTCATATTCAGTCCAGGCCCTTACAAGGTAACAGAATCTCACACACATTGGTAAAATAAGCTGAAGTCAGGTCTTATGTTTCTGAATTTGGTCCCAGTGGTTCTTACACCTTTTGCTCAGGGTTTCCATTACTCCTTACCCAGCAAAAAATCATCAAAAGTTTTTATACTAGGTTCTTTA
>NW_005842012.1:1863810-1907457 GCF_000455745.1 Alligator sinensis | reverse complement strand
GGGAAACTAGGTCCTCTGCATTCAATTCCAGGGACTCTACAACAAGCAGATAAGGCATGCTTCATCAAACTCCTTGCCCCCTGCTTGCACGACTTCCTATCTTTTACACACACCATCTCAGCATACCCACTTTTGGGCTGACAAAAGGAAGAATCTCTATTTTCTGGTCACCTCAATTCACTCACCTCATTTTTCCCCCCAGCAGCAGCTTTCATGGAGTACTCAGCCTTCCAGGCCTCCTTTCAAGGGCCCTTACCTCTATCACCAGAAAGTCAGTTGTTAGCATATATCCTGCTCCCAGCACTCTTTTCTCCCCAGTCAGTATCCTTGCAGGACTCCTACCCCATTTTGTCAGTTCCAGGTCTCCTTCCTGGTCTCTTTTTCAGGATTCTGTTCACAGGGTTTCTTCCCTAGGCCCTTACCCTGTTTAGAAAGCCCATCACAGAAACTATCTTAGCTTTTCCTTAACTCTCTTCTCTCCTACCAAATGCACTTTTAGGAACCACCCACCTTCAACCCAGCTGACCCTGATATTCAATTAAGCTTCCTCCATTCTCCAGGTTCTTGCAGGTGGTCTAATTAGACCTTCTCAGGAATTACTCATCACAGACTCCTTGTATTTTTCTGCTCTTGCAAACATACATAGCAAAAAGAATCAGTCTGGTTAAAAAACATTAGAGGAAGGGATAGAAGTAATGCCACTTACAGCATCACTTTATATGATACGTGATTTTTGTAAGCTATTTATCACTGCCTCTCATCCTCGCAACTGAAAAAGTAAAAGTTAGAAACGTTGTCAGGTGGACTGAAAACTGGCTTACATGGAACAGGTAATGACAAAGGGAAAGGTACCAAGCTGAGCAGGAGTCCTGCGAGTGCAAGAGGGACTGGTGTTAGGACTGCTTTTATTTAACTGTATTCTAAATCAAAGTCACATGCCCCGACCAGATGCAGACTGAAAGGCTCCTTGTAGGCCAGATCCAACCTGGGTCATGGGTGGTTCCAGCACAGGAGACATGGCAGTAGGGGCAGCTCTACTCTGACATGGGGTATATGGTAGAAATGGTGGCTGCAGCAAGGGGGAGCAAAGCTGGCAGTCAAGGAGGTAGGGCTGTGGTGATGGCTACAGGCAACGGGGCCAGAGGGTGACAGGGGCTATATCAGCCCTTGCTCACCCTCCTGCTGCTGATCACCATGTCCAGATTCTATGGCAGGCCACCCCCTCTTGCCCACGTCTCCCCAAATTCTGGCTGCCAGACGGTATTTGGTTCAGCTGGATAGAGTAGCTCCACAGGCCAAATCCAAACTGTGGGCTGGGTCATGGGTAATTGGTGCCTCCTGAGTTTGGGGGGCCACCCACAGCAAACAGCACCAGCAGTAGCACAGATGGAGCTGGCAAGCACCTGCAGATGCTGCTGGCGTTGTCAGCCACGGCCCTGTCGGGGGGGGCACATGACCCCCCCCATCCCCCGGTACCCTCCTTACCAGTCACCTATGGGCTGGATGTTTGATACCCCTGTTGTAAATGATACAGAAAAGGGTACTTACCAGGGACTCACACACCACAGTTAATGGGGAAGAGATTCAAACCTCTAGGGAATAATACGGAGCAAACCACAGAGAAGTACAAATCAGCATTCTAATCCTCCAGGACCTAGGTAGGACCAGAAAATGATTGCAAGAGGAACTTACTTTAAGTGCTGGATCCTCAGGGAGACCATGACTCTATAGTGGTTCTCTGCTAGGGCACTTGGAGTCTACTCACCCTGTTCATGTAACAGGATTCAGAGGGATTTGAACATAAAATAGCAAGATGAACTTTGTCTTAGACTAGCAACAAGAAAGCATAAAGAGGAGCAGGAGTGGCAAGAGGTAACAAGGAAAAAGTGAAAGGAAGCACCCACTACATCACCATATCTCAGGGGTGGGCAGTTATTTGGGCTAGAGGGCCCTTAATGAATTTTGGTGAGTTGTTGAGGACTGTGCATGCACACACATGAACTCCCCACAGCCAGGCTGAGGCTGATGCCAGAGCAGCAGCAGATGCAGAAGCATGAGCCCGCCCAGGACTGTAGCATCTTATCTCTGCTCCTCCTTGCACCTCCATGCACCACCCCACTCCTCCCCTATGCTGCTTGGCTTCTCAGACACCAGCAGGCAGGACCAGGACTGAGAGCCACATTGCACTGAGGGTGAAGCCTTGGCATTCATTGCCACCTGCAACCAGGCTGCAGGGGGAGAATTTCCCCCCCCCATATTGTGCAGACCCTGGCTGGGAGGGGCCAGGGCAGAGGGCTCAATTCCTTGTCTCACCCCCACACCCCTGCTGCAAAGTGCCAAATGGGTAGGCAGGGCTCCAGCCTCTGCTGGCATAGTGGAGAACGCTGGGCAAAAGCAGCCCCACGCACCCACCCACCTGGCACTGGGGGTTCAGAGTCTATCTCCCAGACCCCTGAATAGCACCAGGCAGCCAGGTGGGCAGTGGGGGATGCTTCCACCCAAGGTCCCCAACTGTATCAGCACAGGCCAGAGTCCAAGCTGCTGCCCGTGGGCTTGCCAGCTGCAGCTGCTGCTGGCGACATGGGCCTGATAGAATCAATTGCACAGGCTGTATTTTGCTCACCCCTGTCATATCTGCTTTTACATCTGAACTGTAGGTCATCAGAATGAACATCAGTTTTATTAGACTTAAACTCATTATTAAGTGCCCTAAGAGACTCCTATTCAGAGCCTTGACAGTCTTGGGGGAAAAATACCCCACCTCCCCAGTCCCCATCCAACTATTTTTAATAGTTCATTTGAAACTTAGTATCTGGTTCTTGATGTCCCTGGTGGATATATGTTTTGACAGGTTAACACAATAAATGGACATTTTTTTAAAATGTTACCTGCCAAATCCATTGGATAGTGTGGACCCCAGGGTTTAATTTAGCTTTAGCTTTTACATTACCTCCACTCACAAAATGGTACAGCCCTAGGGGAGAATCTTAGAGGGAAATGTTCTATCCAGTCACGTTCCTAGTGCAAGCCTCTGTCTGTGAATTGTAATCAACAAATCCTTTAAATGTGCTGTGCAATAGTTTTCCCAGATTATGTGGTGAGAAGTCCTTTATCTTTTTGTTATCTCCCTGCTATTGTGTAAAAGCCCGTGGACTGCATCTCTTTCTTTCCTGGATAAATCTGGGTCTGCATGAAGTGGTCTGCCAATAGAATTCCCCATGGAGAAAAACAAGCTAATAAGATTTAGACAAAAATTCTTCTCGATGAGAGAAAGGGAAGAACAGATCACCTGTGTAAGTCAGTTTAAATTTTTTCCCACTGTTAATAAAGAAGAACTATGATAAAGTGAGTGTGAAGAGCCAAAACTATCACCTTCTGCCACAAATCTGAATAACTTGTTCTCATGGAGGGATTGTTCACTCTGGAGCCACACCTCACTTCTTGTCTGCTGGAGTCAGTACCAAGAGCACTGTTCCAAGTTATTCAAACGTCCTTCAAATTGTTGCCTTGTGGTTTCTCTTTACAGAAATTTTCAAGGAAGTTCCTGGGGATATTCTGGATGTATTACATAATCCTGTTTTAGGAAACCATTACTGTGTCATTCATATTATGCTCCACAGTGATCCTGTTAGACAATCTAAGAAACTAGACAGCATTAGGTTAGAGGTCAGGGTTACTGAGCTGCTTCGTGGGCCAGGTCAGGACTAACACCCCTGTGCTGTGTGCAATACTCGCGGTGCCAGATCCAGCCCATCCAGCATGCACGGGCCCTGTCCCAAGGATGGTGCTCTGTGTGACTTGCAGGCTGGACCTAGCACTGTACACAGCACAGGGCCTTGGGGTGTGGGCTGCATACACTGCCTGCACCAGACTGGCCCTGTACACTGGCTCCAGTACTGGTCTGGAATGAGCCTCAAGCTGTCAGTGTATGCTGGAGTCAGCATGCAGGGCCCAGTGCCCTGAAATCCCCATGCTGTCTGCTATGCCAGCTCCAATCTACACACTGCATGCAGCGCAAGCCCTATGCCAGCTTCCTGTGCTGCATACACAGCAAGTCTGGGGCCCAGCCATGCTGAACGTAGTAGAGGGGACTGGACCAGCGCATGTGCTGAATGCATCACCGGGGCCTGGTACAGGGCGCACACTGCATGCCTGACCTGATCCACACGAGACCCACAGTTAGCACACAGAAACAGTCTGGCAGGGCACCACATGCAGTGCATGTCCTGTACCAACCCCATGCAGTGATGTACCGTGGGTCTCCTGTGCCCAGGGGCCAATGCTTACATTTGTGCCCTCCCTGACTCCCGTCCTTCACGGAGCAATCCTTAAAC
Source organism: Alligator sinensis (assembly GCF_000455745.1). Taxonomy (NCBI): domain Eukaryota; kingdom Metazoa; phylum Chordata; order Crocodylia; family Alligatoridae; genus Alligator; species Alligator sinensis. Next base: position 1,903,123 of record NW_005842012.1, on the reverse strand, counting down.
TCACGTCGTGCAATAAGAACTCTGAAGGGCGCCGGCCGGCACCCCTCCCCCAGGCCAGTGCTCGGGGGGCCACGGCCCCCTCCCACCTGCCACTGGCCCAATGCTAGCCTACACACTGTATGGAGTGCATTAGGCCAGGAGTGGTGTATGCTGCATGTGGCAGGCAGGGACAATCCAAGACCCCTGGGCTCAATCATACGGCCCCACAGGCCGAATCTGACTTAGGTCAGTACCTGTGAGCAATATGGTCCAGTGCACAGAACATGAAAAGTAATGAGCCAGGATCTCTTCAGCTTTAATCCCATATACTATATTAAGTAGCTCTGTGGCTTTTGGCAATGAGGTTCTAATCCACCATGAATTACCTACATTTCTTATGCAAGAATTATCTGCACCTCTGAAAAATAGTATCTCTAGCTGAGTACCAAAGACTTCTGAAAATGTATGTTTGGATAAACATTTCCTCCAATTTTATGGGGTGAACTTGCTAGCAATTCCCTGTGTTAATCTCCAATTTTCTAAGTGATCTTTAAGATAAAAGCCCATAACTGCTGATTTCTCAATTTCACCAAGAAAATGGGGAAGCTGTCTCCTATGGGTTAAAATGTATTGCCTGGTATTATGAAGAGTTTAACAACTAAATCACATTGTGGCAGAGCACAGGGTGTCTCTGCCACTTTAAGGGCCTGGAGCTGGCAGCCTCCAGGTGCCTGATTAGGGCAGCCATTTTGAGGCCTAGGCTGCCTATATAAACAAGGCAGTTTGGCTGCCAGAGGCAGGTAGCAACATTGCCTGGCTGGATGGCTACTGAGATCACCCGGAGGTAAGGGGGAGCTGCAAGGGGTTGGCAGGAGGCTCCTGGTCCTCGTCCTGGGTATGACTTGAAACTGCACCCTGCCAGGAGTGGGTGGTCTGGTGGGGCTCTCAGTGGCGCGGGAGCCCCCAGGAAATGCCAGGCCAGTGATCACCCTGGTGAAAGGTGGGTTGGGGCACCTTAACCCCTAGCTCCCACCACTGGGTGGGTTACCCTATGTTGGGGGGGCCCAGAGGGTGGACCCTGAGAGAGTGTATGGAGTACAGGGCGTGGTGCTGCGGTTGCCCCTGAGAGGACGGGGAGTAGTGGCACGGTGAGGCCCGAGGATGAGAGAGAGGGGCTAGAGACCTAGCCCGAAGGGGACAGTACCCTCAACTGGCCCATGCTGGGGCCAGGACCAGAGAGGGTCAAAAGGGCTGGGGGCCTACCGCGAGGGATGCCCAAGAGCCGCCCGGGGTCTATGTTCCCCGCCCACAACCCACTGGTTGCGCTCTACGCCGCAAGCTGCGCCTTCACCAGCACCAGGGTTCCCATACCACTGGGGTTCCCCCTGCGAATACTGCGCCCCCTGGCATCAGGGCACTACAATGGGCGCCCTCCCGCTTAATTGACATCAATGTACGAATCAATAATCATCAAAGGCATGGCGGGTGAGATAAGTGGGCGGTTGCCCAGAGACAGGTGGGCGGGCCACAAAGAGCTCGGCCCTGAGTAGGCCTCCTGTCACGGTGACAGGTGGGCGGGCCACAGAGCTTGGCCCCAAGAGGCCCCCCTGTCACACACATCAGCATTTACTAGGTTTACAGGTTCATGTTAAAGCAAACTCTTGGGAAGCCTTATGAGAATTGTCTTACCAATCATACAGGAGAATTGGGGTAACTTGCATATCTCTGTGCAGTTCAGTTCTCTCCAAATGCTGCTGCCAGGACTTATGCTTGAAGCAGTAACATATTTCAGGAATTCATTTTTTTCCCCATTAAGCATATCAGATTTCGTCAAATAGCTCAACAAATAATTTCCATGAGGAGCGGACCACCAAGATCCATCCTTGTGTCCCCCGCTCTCCCCTGATAGAAATTTTAAAGATGAACTTTCGGACTGCTATTTGCTATTATTTACTACAACTTTTATATGCATTTGAGGTCAGTTCCTTAAAGTAGCTCACTATAAAAAGGAGGCAGCACTATAGGTTAATCCAATTCATTGTAAATTTTCATCAAAGTTAGTTCAAAAGACCCTTGGCTCTGCCATCCCTGACAGCTAAAGTACAGTTGTGAGCATTGGAAATAACCATATGACAGTGTAAATACCATCTGCTGTGCAGAGAATTATCATCATTCACTTCTTGACATCTAATGTCAACTGGGCTCCCATAAGTAACTTGGTACAGCAGCATTTGTTGTCATAGCTTGGACATGGGACTTTTCACTCATTTAAAGAAATATAAGGTCTAGAGACTACCTTTACTCACAATAACACAGCTGTATGCTGTTAAAACAGTTGGTGGTTAAGTAAGAAATAATAAATAACAGCATGTCCTGTCCTCTGGAGTGGAATGTGAAAGGAGGGACAGCTGATAGACTTGATAGGACTCGGGAGACTTCGTTTGGATTACCCACAGGTCAAGAATCACAGCTGCAGAAAAAAGCTCAAGCGTACCAATGCCACTTCTTGAAGGAGATCCCCAGCAAGTAAGAGGAAACAGCAAGAGTACAAATCATGAGGATTTCTGCATCGTACCAGAGCTGCCTGCAAATTCAGGGTGTAGTGTCAGGCTGTTCATTGCTTAAATCTGAAAGGAAATTTCTGCTGCCCATACTTTACTTTTATCCATCATCTTGCACACTAGATGAATGTGTGGTGATTTTTTGCAGAGAATCTTTTGTCTTCCTCTGGTACAAGCCATTAAATCTGTTCCCTGCAACTTCCTTCAAGATAAGAGAGTCACATGAGAGTAGAATTTGGGACTGCTAAGCACTTGGCAAAGATATTATCTAAAGTCTCTGCCCACAATAGGCTTCTTTTCTGCCTCTGAACATTTATGTATATAGAATAGGGTGCTGATCAATAGATGGTGGTCTATTAAGGAAGGCATTTCCTTAAATGAGTATAAGCAAGTACAATAAAATATTAAAATAGATAGTGAGGTAACCATGTCTGTCTATTTTCAGTCCTTGGCATTCAAAAAGCATCACATGGATCTCCCCATACTAAAAGACACTTTAAAATTAAGACAGTTTAAAATTTAAGAATGTTGAGTTCTAAATTTGCCTTTGGTTCAGATTTTAAATTCCTTTTTGTAACCAGGAAAACTGAAACCATCATATTTTAAAAGAAAATAAAGTTGAAATTCTCAGGGTGGTGCAATTCCTAGAACTGGAGCTTCAGAAGAAAACCCAAACAAACAGATATTATGGGACTTGCAAAAAAAAAAAAAAAAATCACAAGAATTAGTGACCTTGCCATAGATTAAATATAAGCTTTATGGACTACATGGAAAAAACTCTGATAGTTCAAATGAATGTGTCTGTGGATATTATAGTGGAGAGTAAGTTTGTATGTGCTTGGCATATATTAAATCAGAGTTGAAACAGTTTTGAAAGGAAATAAAAATGCAAAAGAACATCAAATGATGAAATAACTGGAAGGAAATATAACTTTAAAAAACAGATCAGTGATGAAACGAGCAGTGTTAAAAAGATAATCAGTTTTGCTGTATCCAGCACAAGCACTGCAGTTTAACTCAGCAGGAGATAGTCTCAGAAAAGAGATATTTTGAAGCAGATATTTCTCTTTTTTGGCTCTGAAAGATGGTCCTGAAATTTGAGAGTCTGAGATAAGAAGAAAACATGCAGTTGAGTTGAACTTAAAGGAAACAGAATACTACAATACATGCTAAAGTTGCCATTATTAATTAATACTTGGAAGCCTTTAGATCTGATTATACTATTTCCGTAGATATTGTTGTTGTAACATTTTTCTCCTTGGAGAATTTTATTCAATTGATTTCAGATGTCTATTTGTCATCGTTTCTTGTAGTTATATACAGCTAATTTTCTCTTTCTCTTTTTCTCTTTTTCTCTTTTTCTCTTTTTCTCTTTTTCTCTTTTTCTCTTTTTCTCTTTTTCTCTTTTTCTCTTTTTCTCTTTTTCTCTTTTTCTCTTTTTCTCTTTTTCTCTTTTTCTCTTTTTCTCTTTTTCTCTTTTTCTCTTTTTCTCTTTTTCTCTTTTTCTCTTTTTCTCTTTTTCTCTTTTTCTCTTTTTCTCTTTTTCTCTTTTTCTCTTTTTCTCTTTTTCTCTTTTTCTCTTTTTCTCTTTTTCTCTTTTTCTCTTTTTCTCTTTTTCTCTTTTTCTCTTTTTCTCTTTTTCTCTTTTTTATATATATATATATATATATATTCTGATATAACTCCTGCCTATCTTAACCTGGAGCATAAAGAGTGCGTGTAGATCATACTTCTAAAATTCCAGGTTTTCTGATGAAGAACAGTGATTTGAAGCAGCAAAGATCAGTGTCATATGCTGAAGACCACAAAAGGATTCTCTAAGGCTTGAGCCTGTTCTTTGGTAATCTAAAATACGCTATCATAGAATAGATCCTAACTGATCTCCAAGGTGCTTCTACTATGGCAAGAGGGGCCTACCTTTTTGGCAGGTGAGCCACAAATTATGCCTATGCCCTCCATAAGTGCCATTCCAATCCCCTTCTGCTGCCTGATCTGCTGCTCTGCTATCTTCTCCCTAACCTATCTGCCACGATGTTGCCTATCCCTTCCCTGGTCTGCTGTGTGCCACATACAGAAGCTGCTTACACCATTTTTGGCATGTATGCTGCAGGTTGGCCACCTCTGCACTATGCCATCACAATGCCTAAAATTAACTGTAGGGGGAATCCCGATCAAGACTGCCTAGGCTTTTGGCTTATTAAATGGGGAAATCCAGGAGCTCCCAGGTATGATCCTGATCACCTAATCACTCAGAATTTGACTTTGTAGTTTAAAAAAAAAAAAAAAAGTCAACATGGGGAGAGACAGAAACCCACACAGATGATTTAATCAATTCAACACAAGACAAGCAAAATGACCCATGACATTTACAGGATACAAACACTTTGTGTTATGCCAATACCATCTCAACATATATGGAAAGACTTCTCTGATAGTGATAACAGATAAAAAGGATGTGATCCAAAGGGATAGAAGGGGTCCATTTCCTTGAACTCTCAAATGTGTGGTCATTCCCAGATTTATGTATTGGATGAAACGCAGTTACAGTAAAAGCTGTGTTAACTGGCACGTTATTAGCTGGAAAACTCTATTAACTGGCATCCGAGTGACGCAGCAAAAGCGAAACCGGAAGTACCACTTCCGGGGGAGCTTCCTGTTTCACTGCTGTGAGCTGAGTTTTTCTTCACCACTTTTTCAGCCCACGGCCCAGGGCAAAGCAGCCTGCGTGAGAAAAAGAAGTCTGCATGGGGCCCTCTTTCCTGTCCCCCAGCACACTGATGCCAGGGAGTGTACCAAACAGTGCGCATCTGATTAACCGAAATATTTGATTAACCAGCATCCCCCATTCCCGGGGGATGCTGGATAACAGAGCTTTTACTGTATCTATTTGTATCCTTAGTAATGATATAATCAGTGTGAATTCTAAAACATAAGAAAATGCAGAACTCTGACCAGTTGCACAGCTTCTCCATGATCTGACACAATGTTCTTAATGAAAAGAAACCTCAAAGGTCTTATCTTCCAGATCCTGTTGATTTAAAACAGCTGGGTATACTTAACTATGAAAAAAAGATTTGTCCTCATTACCCATCACTGAACATAGAGGGCAAAAGAACTTGTCGCTTTCTGGACACGTAAATTGGTTTAGAAATGAAATTTTCTTTTTCAAGATATCAAAAATAATTTATGTGTGGTATGTTTCATAAGGTAACCCACACAATGAATTATATACATCTATAAACATTGTTATGACAAATGAGGATTGCCTAATTGGCACTGCAAGAGATGTTAAACCCAACAGAAAGGATCTTAAGAGTCCATCACTGACAAACCAGTCATTCAGAGACCACTAATGTTCCAGAGAATGGAAAGGAGAAATACAGTTAAAAAAATAATAATTAGGTGCACAGCAAAATCCATCCATACAGACTCTACAAATGAATCATCTGACACTGGCAATATATCTGTTTGATCCAGAAAATTAAAAGTAATAAATTAGATATAGCAATTCAAAACTAACAAGTTCATAGAACCTGAGGATGTCTGTTCCAAGATGTCAAAGGAGACTAAATCCAGAAAGGGTATGTATGTAGGTCAAGGACAAACATGATACAGCTCATTAAACAGGAAACTTTGTGACTGAAAGCAAAGCAGCACTACAATTCAACAATGGCAGGCCCACTCATCCTTTTACCTTCTTCAGTGTCGTGAATCAGAGCAGCAGCCGGCAGCCGCCTGACTCACACCGGAGTGTTTAGAGTTAAAGTTCGGCAGGTGGGTAGTGATGGATGGAGTGGAATTAACCAGGCACAGACGCGTGTAGGTTACAGGAGTTTGTTTACTTACGTCGCCTAGATAGTGATGGACGACACAGGCGAGCCTTTGTTCCGTTACCGCTTCGGTTACAGAGTCAAATATGCGCATATAACTTCGGTTACAGAGTCAAGTACACGCACGCAGTTAAGTTACGATGAGATAATGACGGACGTGGCGCCGAAAACGGACGGTCGCACTTGCAAGACTTTTTACGTCAATATTTTAAGCTGACGGGGTGATCGATTAGGAATTGATCAATTTCCCAATTCTCTGGTGACAAGCACAGGTGTTTCCTGTGAAATCCCCAGAGCTCTCCGCCTTGGGCGGAAACCGTTAAACTATTTATAGGCAGAGGTGTTTGACAGAGATATCCAATCGTAAACTGTTATATGGAATCTTTAATTTTTGGCAGGTGGCATCTCTTTGTCTCCTCAAGTTACAAGGTAGTGGGTTAGGTTTTTCTACCTGTTACGTGTGTGTTACGTGTGAGGAGCTTACGTTTATCTTTGACCAATTATATATAGTTTCCCCCAGCATTTTATTTCAGCTGACCAATTATCTGTAGTACACCACCAGCGTTTTGTTTCAAGGAATTTCTTGGCAGGGAAGTCTTTTAACCCTTAATAGTCAAATGAAGATGATTTGAATGGTATCTCTTGCTCAGTGGCATGGGCACAAGTTAATTGGGTTGTGACATTCAGTTGCTATACCCCTGTTTCTTATTCCCATACACACACGTCAGTAAAACACCAGCCTTATCCCAGAACCCTCAAACTCTGAAAATCTTCTAAATGTAAATTCCAGTGTGTATAGAGTCTTTCACCCTTGCAAGGTGGACAAAAACATGTTTTATCCATTGGAAAATACTTGGCAAGATACTGATAAAACTGGGGGAAATGTTAATTAAATTAAAGTCAAAAGAATAAATTAGCTAATTAATATGCTAGCTTTCTCAGTAAATCACAACTTCACTTTCTCTGCAAAGCCCTTTCATTTCAGACTGCAATGTGCTATGATCTATTTTGCTAGTATAATTCAATTTTTAAGATGTCTGGGAAACCATTTTCAAATGTTATGGGAAACAGAAAACTAACACCAAGGCATGACCAAGACTAATTCATTTAAATTTTAAATCCAACATACACACATTGAGTTACTTTTGATGGTACTATGGCAATCACAGATAAAGTCTGTAGCCACACATCCATGGCTGCTGCTTTCTCTAGCAGACTTTTTCATAGTTCAATTATGGTCACATTTACTTCTAACCATATTGGTTTTGGAGGAAAAAATAATTAGTTGTTTTGTTTTGCATCTTATCTCTTAAATTGGAGGAGCAACAGGAATCACAGAATCATAGAAAATTTGGGTTGGAAGGGACTTCAGGAGGTCACCTAGTCCAATCCCCTTCTCAGAGTAGGCCCATACCCAATAAGATTATTCCAACCAGGGTTTTGTTGAGCCTGACATTAAAACCTCCAAGGATGGAGAGTCCACCACCTCTCTAGGTAACCTATTCCAGTGTTTCACCACCCTCCTAGTAAGAAAGTTTTTCCTAATATCCAACTTAAACCTCCCTTGCTGAAACTTGAGACCATGGCTCCTTGTTCTGATATCTGTCACCACTGAGTACAGGTTAGCTCCATCCTCTTTAGGACCCCCCTTCAGGTAGTTAAAGGTTGCTATCAAATTCCTCCTTGGTCTTCTCTTCTGCAGACTAAATAAACCCAGTCCCCTCAGTCTCTCCTCATAAGTCATGTGCCCCAGCCCCAAAACATTTTTGTTGCCCTCTGCTGAACTCTTTCTAACTTGTTCACATCCTTTCTATAGCGGAGGGCACAAAATTGGACGCAATATTCCAGATGTGGTTCGACCAGTGCAGAATAGAGGGGAATACTTACTTTCCTTGTTCTGCTGGCAATGCTCCTACTAATACAGCACTGTATGCTGTTAGCCTTCTTGGCAACAAGGGCATACTGCTGACTCTCATCCATCTTATTGTCCACTAGGGCTGTGTGAAGCTTTGGTCGCTGATTCGATTTGGCAGAGATTCAGCCCAATTCAGTGGCCGAATCTTTGAATCTGAATTGAATCAAGAGACCCTTTAATTTCTCCAAATGGAATTGGAACCCTCTGAATTGATTCGGAGAGATTCAGAAAGATTCAACGGTTCAGACACAGACACAGCTCTGAATGGTTTTTCTACATACCTCAAGGTACCAGGCAGCTCGTGAATGTTGAGATGCTGGGGCAGATGGAGGTCCCACAGGAGCACTGTGGGGGGACGGGGGTCCCCAGGGTGCTCAGCAGCAGACCCAGAAGTGGACCAGAAGCACTTCTGGTCCACTTCCAGGTCTGCCAGGGAGCACATAGGGGGGCTCTCTCGTGTCCCCCTGGCTTGGCAATGGTGCCTCCTGGGCATGGGGAGGAACTGGGGTCCGCCCATGGCCAATAGCCAAGCCAGGGAGGCATAGGGGTGCCTCCTGGTGCTCTCAGCAGCAGACGTGGAAGTGGACTTAAGTGCTATGAGCCATGAGTTGCACCTTGGAGTTATAATTTATCTTTCAGAGCATTGTCATATTAAATAAATCAATACCTGATCCATTCTAGACAACACTGTTGTATAATTAATCAACTTAAATATCTGTATGTAAAGTTAATCAGCTTAAATAGCTGTACTCTCAGAATGCCTGCAATATATATCTCTCACAGGGAAATTTGACAAGTTATAATTAAAAACTGGAATAATTAAATAAATATTCTTTCTTTAACAATTGTCATGAAATATTGATGTTATTTGTAGGGGTGAGGTTTGTGTAGGGGTATGGGTGGAGTTGTGAGGAGTTCATGGGTGTGAGGTTTGTGGGTGGAGATGGGGGGGCTGTGTGGGGGGTGGGGGTCCCCTGCCTGCTCCCCATGGCACACAACTCCCCCCCACCACAGCAGAAGCAGTCAGCAGTGGGCCCTTGGGATGCTCACAGCCCACTGCAGACAGAGGCTCCCAGCAGTGCCCGGCACTGCCCTAGACCTGGGGGCTACATGTGGCACACAGTGCCAGTCCGGTCCACTGGCACATACCTTTGGGCAGGACCAGACTGGCTCCTGCCATCACCCGGGGCTCCTCACCCTGCATGCAGGAGCTGTGCGGCATCAGGCTGGGCTGGTTCCTGCCTCCATGTGCCTGCCACATGCAGGTCAATGCTGAGGCAGCATGCTGGAGAAGCAGGGGTATGCAGCAGGCATAAAGATGCTCTGGTCAGGTGCTAGAGCATCTCTTTGGTTGACCCAGCCTTCAGTTGCTTTGCAGCATGCACCAGGAATACACCCTGCACTGCTTTTTTCTGGAGTATTTTCTTTTGATACCAGAATTTCCTGCCACTCCGTGTCCAGTTGCATGCCACCCCTCCCCTTGCTCTGTGTCTGGCTGCCAGGGGTACACTGCTCCATGACCAGCCACCAAGGGTACATTGATCCAAAAAGGTTGAAAACTCCTGGATTAGAGGATACCTATGAGCTACCAATGTGTTGCAACTATGGAAAAGACAAGAGCAATCTTAGGATGCATCAGGCAAAGTAATTCCAGTAGAAATTGAGACGCATTTATGCCAAAATACAAGGCAGTGTTGAAACATCATGTGTGTACAACTCTGGTCATTCATGTCTGAGAAAAATGAGCTCAAACTAGAACAGGTACAAAGAATGGCTACTAGAATGATTGATCACAGTAACATACAACTTGTTGCAAAAGACTAAAAGAAGGAGTGAGTGAAAAGAACAGTCATGGATAAATTTAGGCAAAATTAGGAGGTTTCTAACCATCAGAGAAGTGAGGTTCTAGAACAGGATTTCATAAACAGGAGGGACAAACAACCTAAAGAGTTTTAGGATGGAGTTTGTTAAATGTATGATCAGAATATGAACACATGAGCAATGATATCATGATATCAGGGCACTAGGTTTGGTGACCCAGAAGGTCCTTTTCAGTTTCACATTCCTGTACTTCAACTTGTATTTGTTTAGGGTGGTAACATTACTATTTAAGAGAAACCCTTTAACATAACCCTTATGGTATCTTTCTGGCTAACTGTGTTGTTATATACATGTAAAGCATTAATTATTAGTAACAAGACTATATTCAAAAATATTATATTCTTCTAGGTAATAAGTAAAAGTCACTCCCATCAGTATGAACATAAGCAGCCAAAAAAAGGAGTGCTACTCTGTATCTTAACTAATTAAGTATATCACCACCCACAAGCGTCCTACCCTGTAGTACCAGGCTGGGCCCAGAACTGTATAAAGGAGACCACATACACAAAAGTATGGGGTGAAAAAGACCCAAGCAGTATTTGTCATGTAGTCTTGGGGGAAGACAGATGGAGCAAAAACAGGCAAAAGAAGAACCTCTGGTCATTCAGAGAAACCTTCTCCAGTTTCGATTGGGTTTTCTCTGCCCTGTGTTGATTGGCTGTTTACACCAGTCATTCCCCTCCTTCAATCTTGTCACCTCAACTGCACTCCATACTTGATGCTCTGACCCTCTGCTTCCCTGCCCCCTCACAACTTCCCCTTTTTTTTCCCTTTCCATTTAGCTTATCATCTAATTCCCTTCCTTCTCACTTTATGAATCAAGGAAATGAAACAAGCTTGCTACCATCTCACTGCTCACTCTGCCTCTGTATTATATCCATTCCTCCCTCCAAGTGCCTGTCCTGCCCACTCTGATTGCAAATGCCTTGGCACAGGACCCATGTGCTATTCTGTCAATACAGAAACTCCCTTCCTTGATTTGCCGTTAGGCACTATGCTACAACTCCTCAGGAAAGTTGTATCAATACAAATCATAATGCTATTTAAGGTTCATGATGAAGCAAAAATACTATAAGGTTTTATAATTATTTAAGTTATACAGAATACTATTTCTTTTGAGAATACAATATGGTCAGTATTAAGTACTAACAATGGGGCATGTCATTCTATCAGTTGTGAAGAAATGCTTCTAATTAGATTAATGAAGAATTCTGCCTAAAAACTAATGGCACAATATAATTAAGGACAAAGGCAAGCAACTCCCTTCAATTGGATCGGGGTAGTGCACATTATTATTTACCAGCAGGGCTGGTAAATAATACCCAGATTTATCTTGGGTATAAGTGCAGGGAAGCCAATGGAATTGTTCCATTTGTGAATATGCCCCTTTGTGTCATTTGGAAAGTACCAGAGGTCCTCCTGCAAACTGTTAGGTATTCTGGATGGAAAAAGTGAGGCTATTTTCGTTTCCTACTTTGGAAACATAGTATGAAATAAGATACCCCTGAACTGCATCTAAGGAAATCTCTGTTGTGTATTGTTGTATAATATTATCATTTTCTCAAACAAAAGTTTGCAACTGCTTCCTTGGTGGTTTAATTCCTCCTATACTTTGACCAAAGTCATGCTGGATTTTATCTGCATCATCAGGTAATATATGATTTCAGGAATAAGAAGAGTTTCACCTTTTGAAACTCTTGAGGCAACATCTTGAATCCTTTAAATCTTAGATTTCTTATTAGTATTTGTAGCATCCAGAAGCCCTGATCAAATGTCATGGTCTCACTGTACTAGGTACCGTTGAATCATATAATAGGAGATGTTTCCAGTGCCAATGAGATGAGTCAGACAAGCACTAATAGATAGATACTAATATAATGGATAAAATCCTTGAATAATTAAATGTCTACTGGATTTCCTTGGGTTTAATCTATAGCATGGATTATTATTATCATAGCAGTATCATAGTAACCAGGGTCAGAAGGGACCTAAACAGATCATCAAGTCCGCCCCCCTGCCTTGGGCAGGAACGGATGCTGGGGTGATAAAACCCCAGTCAGGTGTCTATCCAGCCTTCTTTTAAAGACCCCCAAGGAAGGAGCAAGCACCACTTCCCTTGGAAGTTGGTTCCAGATCCTAGCCACCCTAACAGTAAAGTAATGCATCCTGATGTCTAGCCAGAACCTGCTCTCTATCAACTTGTGGCCGTTATTCCTAGTTATCCTGTGTGGTGCCCGAGGGACAGGGCATCTCCTATTCCCTGCTGATCCCCCCTGGTGAATTTGTAGACAGCCACCTCAGCCTTCTCTTGTGGAGGGTGAACAGGTTCAGGCCCTCTAGTCTCTCCTCGTAGGGTCTGCCCTGCTGCCTCCTGCCCATGTGAGTGGCCCTCCTCTGGACCCTCTCCATGCTGTTCACATCTCTCCTGAAGTGCAGCGCCCAGAACAGGATGCAGTACTCCAACTGCGGCCTGACCAATGCTGCGTAGAGGGGGAGGATCACCTCCCTGGACCTGCTCATGATGCAAGTGATTATTAAAAATAATCTGTTCAGAAAGTATATCTAAACTATCATATCCAAATGAAACATCTGGGTTAACACTGTAGGATTAAGATTAAATTTCATACATAGCACTATGTGGCTCAATGTCTTGGGGATTGAGCTTTCTGTGAAATATCTTTGCCATAAGTCAAACACTTCTTTAAAAGCTTGGTGTCAAACAAATTGAGGACAGAACAGAACCCCAGGAGGGGAAATACAGCAACTGGTAATTTCCACCAGAGCTGCTGCAAAAGAGTATGCAGACTGTCACCCTTGTTTACCTTTTCCAGTGTCAATACACTGTGATGAAATGCAAGCCCTGAGATTTTTAAAAAAGAACGCTGTCATAGCGAGGGTACTATATCTTCATGAGAAATGCTTCACATAGTTTCCAATATCATCAACACTCCCCTGCTTCTATTTAAATCCCTGTAGATCTGTTTTTTGGAAGCTATTCACTTTAGGAAGCTCATTCACTAGGTGGTTAACATACAAAGCAGAGAAGCAGCACCACCAACATCAAAAGACAGCATGCCTCCAGAAGAAAAACCAAGAGCTACGACCGCTAAAAGGGCCATCAAAAAGCTCCGAACTGCCAGCCTTGTCATCAGCTTAGCACGAGGGTGGCAGCAGTGGGCAAATGATCACAACACAAAGCAAGCTCAGGAGCCCTCAGGGTGGGTGCCCAACGCAGAAGAAAAAACAACTGATCAACGAAAAGAACGACTGTCCCCAAGATGGCCAGTTTCTGCTAAGAAAGGCCAAGGGAAGGCTGAAGAAGAGTCCCAAACAAAGGAGTCAGTGACAAAAGGGGATGTTGAAAAAGATTCAAGTGAATCTGATGAGGCTCTGAGGAAGCTCAACATTAAAACTAAAGAAGTGACCAAAACAGTTGTAAGTAAACTCTATAAAAAAGGGAATGACATTAGCCTCCTCAGTAATAGATATGAGAAAGATAATGAGAGCTCTGAAACAGGCTGGCACAGGGAGGAATTGAGTGCTATCGACAAAACCCTCACTGGCAAAATGTCTCCTACAAGAAGGAGAAAGTGCTCAAATCTGGTGTCAGAACTGACCAAGGGCTGGAGACTGATGGAACAAGATGACAAAGTTCAAGAGTCAGAGCTGCAGAAGTGCCGAAATGACAACATAGATACAGAAGACAGTGGCTATTGGGGGGAAGCAGAGGATAAACTTGAACAAGAAGACAGTGACCAGGAAAAGGTGACCACTGTGAGAATTAAAAGACCCACAGCATCACTGTAAGTAAACACATGCTTCCTTGGGTGCTACCTTGGTGGTCAGTGGTAACAGAGACAGGTCTGAGTTTCCCTGAGGGAGAGGGGTGGCAAGAAGAAAATGTCTGTGGCTAAGAAAAGGCCAAAGGGAAACTATCAAGTTTTAAGGAAAGGAGAAATATACAACCCTCTCTTCCTTGTTTCTCTGTCCCCCACCTGAACTGGCTAGCACAAATTGCATGAATTGTTGCATGAATTGAAAGGACAAGTATTTCTAAAAGAGGCAGCAAATTCCATGTAGGAAATGCTAATTGTACTTAGTTTTGGTACGGGTTTGTTGCTTAAAGCAAAAACAAGGCTTGTAGTTTTCAAGAGGGAGCAGCAATTTGAGGTTTCAGTGTCAGACACTGCCAAGGATTTAGATTTTCATGAGTCAGTACTTGCCCCTTTGGCTAATTATATGCCCAGAGCCACCAGTTACTTCAGGAAATGTCACGTGCTAGACACTAGATTTAGGCACATGCTGCAGAATGAGTGTTTATAAATACTTCCTCAAATAAAACCCACAAAATTCAATAAAAATTCACTTTTAACCTTTCACTTCTTACATCTGGCCCTTTTTTGACCACCATTCAGCAGAGTATTTAAGCATATGCTTAAGAGCCAGATTACTATAGGGTACCAATGGACCTTTGTCCCATTGATTTCAAGGAACGTAGGCACATAACTATCTGGCCTTAACTGCTTCATTGAATAGCAGTGGACTACAACCCATTCTTGAAGTCAGGTACTTGCTTTGGTGTTTTGCTAAATTAGGGTCTGCATGCTCAGTACTGGTAAAATCAAAAGCCACTCTGGACAAACCAAGCATATTTTGAGCATTTATGAAAACAGGATTTTTTCTGTAAACATCTATTATAACTCAGAGACTGGGAACTGGCCTTACTGGGATATTTAGTCAAGACAGATACAATGTGTTTGGCATTCATCTACTGAATTCAATACCAAGTATGAATTGTCAATTGTGAAATCCCCGGCAAGCCATAAAACTACTATCATCAAATGTTACAAAATAACATTTCATCCTCAGAAACAACCTCAGGTGTAGGAAGATCTCTTGTAATCTGCAGGGAGGAAAACACCAGGAACAGAATCTCTAACTTAGTTTAAGAACTGCAGCAGATTAAACACTCTTTTTAAATATATGAATTAAAAAGTAAGTCCAAATGGGTGGACTTAGCACCAAACCGAACTTTAAGAAATATTCATGTCAGGATTCCAGTTTGCAGACTGCACAAAACAACTGCTTGTTAATTTTGGATTCGAGTTACCAAATTATTGAGATGTTTGAATCCAAACTTGATCAGTAGCAAAACTCCCACTCACTTCAGTATAAACAGGATTTCACCTACAAAGCAGCTCCAATAGAAGCAATAGGTTCTGGCTGAACTTCTAAAACATGCTGAATTCAAAAAACTCCATAGGAGGTCTCCCATTGAGACCTGTAAAAGTAGACTACAGAGAGTTAGACTGCAGCCTGCCCTTCCCATATATAGTCATTTTCCTATCAGAAAAAAAGATCAACAAAGCAAAAAGCACTGCAAAAAAGAAAGTATAACAAAAAAAAAAAATACTTGTTACAAAGCATGCATTGCAATGAGCACCTGGTTTTGCTAAAGAATACCACATGAAAGCATGCAAGCATGAGTAAGTTGTAAACTTTGAAATCAGGAAACTTGTAGAGCTGCATGGGCTCTGCTAAATAATAGATATAATAATAGAAATGACGTAGAAATAGAGCAACAGAAAATAAATAAATAAAAAAACCCAAGGGATAAGTTCTGGACTGCTCCAAATGCCTAGGGAACTTTGAATCAAGGTTAAAAAGTCTATGCCCTATTACATGGCCATGGACCTTGATGCCAGACTCCCACAGAAGTTGGTAGCATTTAGGTATTTAAGGCTTAGAGTCTCAAATGCATCTAACTCACATAAGAGCTTAAGTTAAATTCGTTTTTGATGGGCCTTAAGCTGAAATACATGCTTTTGGAAATGTAAGTCCCTTTCAACAGAAGTAGCAGAAGCAAACAATCATAAGTTTTAAGATGGATAAATTGCAAAATATGTTTATGATGGAATTGCCTACAATAGCAGGGATTGGACTCAGTGACCCAGAGGTCTCTTTCAGTCCCATGTTACTTACCATGTTAATCTTTAAGTGCTGGGCAAAAAAGTTAGTGCAAGGAAAGCCAGGGAGTGAACTTGTAGTAAGTGGCTGCGTGTCTGCTATAAATGCAAGGTAGTTAACCTCAATTTCACTAAGGAAGAAGCTACTAAACATTTACTACAGGGCAAAAGATTTCACATGGACAGTTACTGTGGAATAACTGATCCGCATGCCCTACTGTGTCTCATGGTAACTTGTGTCCTCAAACCCAGAGAATTCCAATACAAGACACTTCAGAGTCTCTGAATTAGGCTTTTGTAATGCTTGTTCCTCCACCATATTATTGATGATCCATTAGTGGATCCTTTATGGAGTTTGCCTTCTGCTTTAGGTTTCCCTGAGGGAGGAAAAGTTTCTGTAGTGGCGCCCTTTGCTGTTAGAAGTCGTCATCACCCAGCAGGGTCTCATTTTCCACAACCTCCTATCACAAGTTGTCATCTCTACCTAGGCCAAGGAAGTGCAGGTTGAGTGTAAAGCACTGTTAAATAAGAACCTCAGCGTTCTTCCACCCACTTTAAACTCACTTAGCAAAATGTAAAGGAGCAGCAAGATTTTGAGGCAGGAGAGATTCAGGCCAGTGGGTTCATATGGCATTCTCATCACCATTTCAAAAATTGGAACTAGAGCTGATGGAATAATGCCAGAACATTCATGGATACATCTGCAAATAGATTCTGCATCATTGCTATGGCTAGGGCCATGCATTTAGTTATCCAGAGGTATTTAGCACAACCAACAGCTACTCATTAAAAGGTCCATGTGTTTCACAACTTTTTGCACAAAGAAATAGCTGAAAATTTATAACAGAAGGGACTTATAAACTATTTTTCATTCTTCTATTTAAATTATTCAAACCAAGGAGCAGAACAATACCCTATTACACAGGTGACTAATCCCATAAATAGTAAATGGCTAATAGTCAATATTAAACAGTTCTCAGGTAACTTAGAGACTGAAAACTGATCATGCATTGTATTTGGAGAGTAGAAGCGAATTGTCCATTCTCAAAAATCAGGATGTGCATGTGGAGAATTCACAAACTTAGTGGAATAAAGGGTAAATTTGCAAGGGATATTATTTGCAAAGAATAATGTGGCCAGCTCTACTTGAAACCCAAACAAATTAAAATGAATGTATTAATAAAAATAAAATATAACTGTAGCAAAAAGTACCTACCTATCTTTCTGCTGTAGTCAGCTGAACATTTCAAATATTTTCTCATACATCTAACATTTATGCAGTTAGCTAGCAGAAGGGAAAATTAATCATATTGACTGAAGTGAAAATGACTCCAGTAGCACCTCTTATATTACTTATATCTCTCTGCCTTACTGAGATCTGCCTAGAAGAATAAGGCAGATTATTAGAATTGGATTTTTTAAATGCTTATTTTTAATAACAGACCCATCTTTATTTATTTATTTATTTGGTAAAAAAAAGAGAGAGTCTCCTATTTTCCCCCGAGTGTTAGGAGGAACACTCAGTGCCAGTAAGTTTTTCTCACATCAGCACCCTCATCCATGCCAGCAGTAACTCTAGCTGGAATCAAGCTGATCCCCCAGTAGACTGAATGCTAATTCTACAGTCTGGCATGATAATACTTAGTCTGCCCCTGCAAGCAAGACAGCTACAGCAATATACAAAACTGCAACAAATGAAAAAAAAAAAGTTTTAAAATTCTGTGTTAGGCACTCAGAGAAACCAGGGAAATGATCATGTGTAGACTATGCAAAAGAAAACAAGCCTCTTAAGGTCGCCTAGAGCTCACATTCTGGCTAATAGACCACATTATTATTACTTATAATGTATTAAGAGGCTCTAGTTTGAATCAGGAATCTGCTGTGGTAGATGTGAAGTGCACACAGGAAGACAGGTTCTCTGCCCTGAACAAAAATGAGAGAGAAAGAGTAAGTTTTAAAAAAAGGTACATCTAGAAGTCTGTATTTACTACAAAGCTCCTCAAAAAAGCAGACAATAGAAATAAAAAGAAGTGTGCAAAGCAGGTAGCGTTACACTAGAGAACGTGTTGCGGAAGACTTATGGTGAGAATTAGAATATCACAGCAGGAACAGAAGTTGAAAGGCAAACGTGAAATAGTGATGCTAATCCAGGCAGCCAGGGAAGAGACTAGAATGGAAAGGTGATCACAGCATTTAGTTTGGAAAAGGATCAAAGAACTAAGTGGGAACAGAGGAGGGAAGAGAAAATGCACAAGACACCAAGTAAATAAAGATTGGTGCCAGACTCCAGAGTTAAGCTATATAACCTTCTTCACTTCCCCTGAATGCTCAAATTTCTTCTACAGGATCCTGGTATGTGACAAAAGGGAGAGGACACAAACTTTATAATGACAAAGGGACAGTCACTCTCCTTGGTGTTTTCTGCTCTTCAGACTCCCTGGAGGCTGTCAGAGTAAATTACTGTTGGCACAGTCAGCATTAACTTGTCCTGATTTTTTTTTCCCTCCACCAAATACCTTCCCTGTTTGAGATCTGGGAATGTAGGCAGTCAGGATGCTCAATGGGATGAAGAAATGAAGCTGATTAAAGGTGGATAACCTCTAAAGATCTCTGGAGAGCTACAGGTCCCAGGAACCAAATTCCCTTTGTATTCTGTGGCAATAAAACATGAGGCTTTGATAGAAGTGGCAGCTGTTGTGCAATCGGCTCCCCGAAAGCACCCTACAGCTGTGCTGTGACAGAAGTGCACAGCTGCAGAGAGCTTTAAAAGTGGATGATTGTGCAACAAATTAATCCTCATGTAATGAGGGATCATATGAAGGCACTCCAAAGCAGAGTGCCTTCATTAACTTCTGTCTGTCCCTGTGCACAATTGGGGCAGCCCAGCCCTGCCCCATGCGCTGTCTTCAGGATGAAGGAGGGGAGTGCACTGTATGCTGGGGTTTGCCTGGCCTGAACTGGAGGTGGGTGGATTGGAGCCCCTCCCAGACCTCTCCCCAACCAGCTCAGGCTGAGCAAACTCCAGCCCCAGCCCGCAGCACAGCCCCCCTCCCTCCTTGCAGACAGCACCGGAGCTGGGAGGGGAGGGAGCGGCTAGGGGAGAGAGGCTGCAGGCAGACAGCTCCTTGGCTGGATCAGCTCCCAAGTGGAGCTTGACACCCCCCTCCCCTCCACCCCTGATCAAACACTGAACATCTGTTGGGCAAGGGGGTAGGGGTGCTCTAACTCATGGCGCTTTCTGTGAAGCGTCATGAGTTAGAGTGGGGGAGCTACATGTCTGTCAGCACACACTGCCTCATGAGCTCCCTCCAGGGAAGACGATGAAAAATAACTCAAGGTGAAAAGCTCACTGTGTTCGCTCCCTACGTGTCACTAGCTTCTATAGGGGAATATTTGTTCTGTTTGCTGATAGAACTGCAGTTATGCATATTGTTATGCTCTCCTGCTAGTGCCTTTCTGTTATGCATACATGCCTACATATACCCCCTCATACCCTTCCCTCATTTTCAACGATTCAGTGATCACTAAGCAAAGAAAGCAAAACAGTGCTTTAAAATGCTATGCATGTAATTCTTCTGCACTTTGCACCACAGCAGTGGTAGCTAATTCCACTATCATTCAGGGGCGGGAATGACATACACCGTTGGTGCCCTCCACTGACACAGAACCAAGAACTTTTCACCCATCTATTGGCTTAGCAGGGGACAGGAGCTTGATCAGAGAGAAGGGAGTATGGCTGTATTGCTTGTATTTTGGTGCCTTGTGGCTTGCAACTGAATACATTAGAGTACTGGGTGGCCAACCTTTTGGCAGGTGTGCCACAAGTTAACCCTGCATCCTCCCTGAATGCCACACTGCTCTCCTTCCCCTTCTCCTGCCTGATCTGCTGCTCTGCTTTCTGCTTCCTGTCCTTTCTGCCACTGAGCTGCCTGCCCCCTCCATGATCTGCTGCCCTGCCACACACACAGGCTGCCTGTGCCACTTCTGGCACTCATGCCACAGGTTGGTCACCCCTGCCTTAGAACACCCCTTAGGGTAGTAACAGCATCAGGGAATTCAAACTATTTTTGCTTGCAAGTCCTGATTGGTCCTTTGTGCAATATTACTGCATCTCAGGATAGGGCTCATTATCTATGAATGGCATTGTGGGTGTGGACATTATAAGCACGCACAAGGCTGAATGGAACAGGTGGGTGTCAAAACAATACTCAATGAGATTCCCCTTCCTGCTACAAAAGAGAGTCAGTTAAACTTGATAAGGGGAGCAAAGTCTTAAAGCTCATGTTTACTCCAGTGAAAGGAAGCTATTTTCCTCATTTCTGCTCATCACACTAATCTGATATTTGTGTGCATTGTTGTTTTAATCAAATCAAAATGGATGGAAAAAGAGCAGATTTTCAGATGCTGACCTCCAGGTTTTCAGTCCTGAATACTTGTCGGGGAAATGTTTGTATTTTCCATGATTTGAATCTTCAGTTTATATCACTTCAATTTCTAGGGCCCTGATATAAAAGAAGAATCAAAGAACTGACTTTTTTAAGGGAGGATGTAGATTTGAAGAAAATGAGTTACAAGCATTTGGCTAATGTTGGCTGGAAAATTTGATTCCAAAAGTACTGATACAAAGTAAAGGTGGTATTTTATAGAAGATCAAGCTGGCATTGCTTTTAAATACCACACTGAGACAGGTTTATTCAGTCCATAGCTGAAGAGGTAATGTTAGAATTAGTGAAAATATGCCACCTAGTGTTAGTACTTTGGGTTGGATAGAGGCTGCATCTAATAAAAAGAAAAAGATAAATAGAACAAATGCTTCTTTAAGAGTGATGAAATGCTGAATCCAAACACCATCTTTGTTTCTTTAAGTGCAAGCAGGTTCACAGAAGAACTTAGTAACAAAGCCCACAGGAAATACAGACCTGTTAACAATCTGAAGTGCAGATGGCAAGACTGGGCGGACCAGCATGTGATAATGCAAAAGCTGAATCCATTCAGTGAGGAATTCGACTATCAGATGGCCATGTCCACACGTCTTCACAAAGGAGATGAGGGCTATGGTTATCCAAAAGAAGGAACTAAAACAGCTGAAAGGGCCAGGAGAGCGGAAGCCCATATTCACCGGGAGATGAGAGACATGTGCTTTATTATTGCATCAATGGCTGAGCCAAAGCGTGATGGCAAGATTCAGGTCACCTTTGGGGAACTCTTTGAGAGATACGTCCGTATTTCAGATAAGGTTGTTGGCATTCTCATGAGAGCTAGAAAGCATGGGCTGGTGGACTTTGAGGGAGAAATGCTATGGCAAGGCAGAGATGATGATGTCATTATTACTTTACTGGCATAACGAGAAAATTCGCCATCATGGTACAACTTGAAATGTGTCAGTTTTTTCTGAGTGCCAGAGAAAATGTACTATGCAGTTGAAAAGATGCAGAAAAGATATAAAATAATGCTGCTTTACATTCACACAAAATTACTTCCTGTTACAGCAAGCTCCTGCTGTTCTCTTTGTACCAACAGGTTGTGCAGGATTACAAAGTTATTAGCTTAAAAACTGTGATACATGTGTTAAATTTACCAGAATAAATAGAAGAACAAAATTGACAGAGGTAGCTCCAGATCAATTCCAAATCTGATTTTCTTTCACATACAAGATCCCGTAGGTGAAATGCATTTAATTCTCATGTTGGATCAGAAGTTTACTGAGGACAGAACTTTGACCGGTATTGTGATCTATAAAACTGACCGTTCAGTCCCGTTTCCAGATTTTACAATTAAGAAAGTAAAAAACCCCCAGCTGTTTAAGTAAGTGCCTGCAAATGGAATTTGATTGAACCGGTCATTAGCATTTACTGTTACAGCAACCACATTTATTTCCTGTTCTAAATATAGCTAAATGCTACAGCAGATAATGATGTGGCCACTACTGAGAGAGGCTGAAGTTTTAATGGTGGGCCCTGTACCTGTGAAGCTTTCCCTTACATTTCATACACAAACAATGGTAAACTAGTTTTGTTTTGTCTCTTTACAAAAAGGGCTATATAATTAAATTGCTAAGTATTTATTAGACAGCTCTATATTTATATTTATGACTTGGAGAAATGGATGGAATGGAGGTTTACATCCCTTTCAGAAAAATATTGTACACAAGATTTAAACAGACAGTAAACACTAACACAAGATTTATTGCATTACATTAGACAGAAAATAATTTATATTCAATAAGTCTACAGAAATATAGGGGGATTAAATGTGCTTAATATCAGGAACAAAGTGTGGTTTTTGTATCATTATTCACAGAGAGCCAAGAAGGTGCTAGGAACCTTTTCTGGTAGAAATGGCTTCACTGGTCCAGGAAGACAGAAGCAATGCTCTTCTAACCATACCACCAGAATACATTATCAGTCTATCAGTAAACTGGCATTTCACATTATGCACTACAGTTATTTTCACATTAGATTATTCCAGTGAAATCAGTGGTAAAACTTCAGTACAATCAGTGTTCAAGGAGAGTTAAGATTGTAGAGCTGAGCCCTATATGTCTTAAAGAAATTTTTATTCTCAAAATTGTGTTTTTATATTGTGTAGTTTATAGACTATGTTCTACTTCGCTATAGTATTGGGATATAAATTTGTATATTAAGTTTACTGGATAATTTTGATTACATGTTGTCTGAAGTATACAAATTTCACTGTAGACATTAGATACCAGGATAAAGTGTCTGTTTAGGAAGAAAAAAGTTTGGGCAAATAATTTACATGCAGTTAAGAATGAGGAGAAATGAAATGTCTTTCTTTAATAATTTCTTTCAAACTGAAAGGTCAAACATCTTCTTACAGAAGAAAAGGGCATAGAAACATTTTGTCTCAATAGACTAAAACAAAAGCTGCTATATTATTGTTAAAGGTACTCTAGTTTAAACTTCCTAGGGGGCATATATATTATTTCGCATGCAAATGAAACAGACCTCAGATGTTGTTAGGCAAATAATTCATAAACCAAATAATATGCTCCTATAGTAAATCTTGTTGAAAATGATATTACATTGTAATCACAGCAGCCTATTGTAAATTTAGCAAAGATGCAAATTTGAATTAATTTACAAGCCTGTTCAATAGCCCATTGAGTCCGCTGGGACTACTTGTCAAAAAAAAAAAAGTGTTGGACTGGGCTCTAAAATACAATCTTTCATATTAGATATATATATTTGCAAGAATAGTTTATTGAATTATCTGGCTTCTCTGCGTGAAATGCTGTTATACCTATTGAATTATATATTTTGTTCATTGTTCTTTTAACAGGTTGCCAATGTAAAACACTAGAATCATAAATAAAGTACTTAACTTGAGTACCGAAGGGTGTTTGTTTCAGGTTTTTTCTCCTATTTGGAAGAGAAACATGTTTATTTATATACCACGTGGCAGGGGTCTAAAAGAGACAGCTCACAGGCTGGACCTGGCCCACAGACCTGTTTTACCCAGCCTGCTGCTGGGCTACTGGCAGGTCACCAGAAGCAGGGGGCAGGCTAGCAGGAGGCATCGTCTGCTGCAGAGTGCAGGGCCCTTGGGTAGATGTGGCCATCAGTGGCAGGAAGGCAAAGGCAGACGCCCTGAAACTGCTTGGCCTACCCCTACCCTTGCCACGAGCATCCCTGCTGCCTCTGCCCTGTGCTGGATTCAGCCTGGGAAGAAGTCCCACTTTAACTAAAGCTTGTTTGATAAGCTTTAGTTAGTGCCCCTGCCGCCATGTTTTCAGTGCAGGGACACTGATAGATGCATGTGACGCTTCAGGCACTTTAATTAGCATGGCTCTCAGAGCTACACTAATTAAAGCGTCCCCTCCCCACCTCCTGAAGCATGTCTATAAATGTCTAGTAAGATTTACGGATTTTGCTTGAGCCTCAAGCTGGTCATCTGCACAGGAATCAATTTTGCCTCAAGTGAAGAGAAGTACTGATAAGCATATAATGTTAACTTTGTTTTTCAGGAGCAGAATGCACACTTATCCATACCTAATTCCATCATAAGGCAAATAGGGCAGATTAACTTCAACTTAGTTGTATTGTTCTCTCAATATATGATTTAAAATATGTTAGGAATCTATCATTGCATGGAAAGTTGTATCTATTATTTCATGCATGTGCATTAGATAACATCAGTACTATATATATCAGCGGTTCCCAAACTGTGGGAGGTGATGCTAAATGGAGTTGCAGCATCAGCAGTTGGGGTCGTGACATTTCTATGCTCACAGCAGGAGACAGAGCTGTAATGGGGCTGGACCAGCTCCATGCAGGAGCCACCTCCGCAGCTCTGTGGGAGAGACCCAGCACAGGAGGGAGTGCCACACAGTTATGGCTGCCAAGGCGAGGTGCGGCAGCAGCGCAGGGTTGTGCCTCTACTGCTGCCGGGCAGGCAGGGGGTACCTCAGCTTGGCGACTTTGGCTGCACGGTACTGGAATACTCTCTCCATTGCCAGGTCCTGCCTGCTGGGCCATGGAGACCTCAAGGGAAGGCAGCAGGCCAGGAAGCCCCAAGCCCACAGCAGACATCCTGCATCCTCCCCCCACTTCCCATGGGCTCTGCTCCAGCTGTGCTGCCCACAGAGGAGGGGACAGGGGGAGGGGGTGGGAGCTGGACTCCACTCTGTGCTCTAACTGCAGCAGGGGCTTAGGTGCTGCTGGGATGGGGAAGGGGGCTGCGGGCACGGGGCTACAGGCTGGGAATGAGAGGCACCGGCAGGGCCAGCGGGTTGCGGGTTAGGAGTGAGGGGCCCCAGCAAGGCCAGGGGGCGGTGGGACGCTGCGGGTTGGCAGTGAGGGGCCATGATGAGGAACTGGGGTCATAAATGAGGGTTACACTGAGGAAAAATTGGGAAGCACTGGTCTACATCGTAACAGTTCTATATACATCATATCATATAAGAAGATAGCCATAAATATTTAGCAAATGTGTGCGTGTAAATATTCAGAATTCTATTTTAAATATGCAGGTGAAGTTTTTCCATCGACTTACTAAGGACTCTAAGAAACAGATGCACACTGAAAGTTCAGAATTATAGTGAACTATCTGCAGGTTGTTTCATGCCCCAAGAGGATCCTTTGGAATAATACTAAAGAATGTTCTCTAGAAACAGCAATTTTATTTACTTTCTAGCTGATTACCTGTTTCACTAGCCAGATTGATTTTCCAGTTTTTCTACATAATTTGGACAATGCTACAAGATGAGGATTTTATTCAGACTGTGGGATGTTTGTACTATTTTTTTCATTGCTAAGGTTATGGTTAAATGTGTGCATATGCATGTGTCTGTGTGCATATGCGTGTGCGCTCTCTAGGAGTCCGAAATTTGCTCCATCTTCACTCCCACCTCATCCATCTACTATTGTTACCAAAGGACTGGACAACAATAGGCAATCTGCTGCCCTTGCTTGTCACTAATACAACACGTTTCTAGTAGGAGCACCGATTTGTACTTACCTAAAAATATCTTGTCTTCAAGTAATAAGAACCACCAGTCCATAAAGCTTCCTTACAGCTGGATCCAGCACAGTCAGGCCTGTCAGTCACTGGCAGAAGAATACCAGCAAAGTTCCCTCCAGTTAGGAGATCCCTCCCACAGTCAGGACACTGGTAATTAAAATCTAAGGGCACCTACACACGTGCCTGACACCTGCTCCAACATGTTCTCATTAGAACATGTCAGAGCACACTCGATTAATCCAGCAGCCTCGGTGCCACATTAATTCAATGTTCCTCTGCTTCAAAATGGCAGCAGGGGCACTTTAACTTAAGCTTAAACGAGCTTTGGTAAAAGCACCCCGCTGCCATTTTGAAGTTTGGGATACGAATAGATAAGATTCTGCGAGCGCTTTAATTAGAGCAACTCCCAAGAGTGCCTCCCCATCCCAGAACACGTGTAAAGACACTTTAACTTTCCTAAACTGAAGTTCAAGTCACAACTTTGTCTACTACAGACCATGGTAAATTCTGCTTAATGATAAATCCAAGTTTTGGAGGTCAGACTCCATCTCCATTAGTCTCCAGGGTGGGCCATACCTATTGCTCAAAAGGAAAGAAATGTTCTGGTGAACATAGATACATTTTCCTATTCTTTCTACGCTAAGGTCCACTGATCCAATATAACAAGCCTTGTGCCTCCATCTTTGGAGCAGTAAGATGTGAACTAGTTTCCTGAAATAAAGGAAGTGACACTGTTTGACTGGACAAGCAATGTGCAGAATTTGAGCTTGCCCACTAATGGCCATGTAGCAGAATGGCACAGGCGATGCAGCAGGAAAAGCAGTGACAGAGGCAAGCAGCGGCAGGGGGCAGGCAGAGCGGGGCTGAAGCTGGAAATGAAGGAGAGTGGTGGTTGGTGAGGGAGGCAGTAGGGGGCAGAGGCAGCTCCGATTCCAACCCTAATCCCAAACCCTGGTCGGGGCCAGGGCTGCAACACCTACCTGCCCTCCCTGCCTTGCATTCAAAGCCAAGACAAAGGGCTTTCCCTCCCCTCTATGTTGAATGTGTTTAATAGGGAGTGGGGGAGGGGGAAGAAGAAAACTTCATGTTGGATTCAAGCAAATACAGTAGCTATAAAAAGGCAGGTGCCAGACCCTGGGGATGCCTCCTTTGCTGTGGCCAAGAGAATAAACTGAATATGGCAGGCGCTAGAAACCTGGGGCTGCCTCTTCCGTTGCTGTGGTTGTAACTGCTGATTTTCCTCTGAGCTGCTGCAAGCTGGAGTCCAACTTTTCATGGGGCTATAGGTTACTGATCCCTGTCCTAAGGATGCATTTAGCATATGCTTTTGTACAAAGCTTCCTTTTATTGAATATGCTGTGACTTGTTTGGAGCACTCACTTTACAGCCCTTCTAGAGAAAATCAAAGCCATTTTTAACATGGACTTTATGCCAGACATTAGAATAAGTTCTGTTTTCTTTTTTGGGGATCCATGAGAGCAATCACTTCTTTAGGCAATTTTATTCTTTATTCATTTTAAACCTGGCCCCAGATGAATGACTGATTTTGCAACAGCAGAGCTCCTTGATGACCAGGGATCCTGGTTTTCCTTGATTAAAAAAATTGCAAATTCTCTGCCAAAAAAAATAAACCACAAATTCTGTAATAAAACCCCAAAATCCATGGCTAAAATTAAAGACTCCCTCACCCCACAACCCCCACCCCTGGCCCTGCTGGTGCCTCTCACTCCCCCTCACAGCCTTGCTGGTGCCCCTCACCCCCCAACCACAGCCCCTGCTCCCCCAATCCTGCCGAAAGGTGCCCCCAGCTGCCAGGGCTATGGACCCAGGTCCACACACCTCTATCCCTGCTCCCCTCTGCTGCGGGCTCAGGCGGGGTGGCTCCCTGCCACCACGCACAATCTCGAGGGACAGAGGGGACCTGTGCCCCCCAGATCTGTATGTGGGCATGAGCTGGTGTGGCAGTGAGCAGCGGGGCCGCACGGGGATCTCTTCATCACTGCAAGGTCTCTGCTGCCTGGCGATGCACCCCCTGCACCTGCCACTGCTTTGAAGGGTGCATCCCCGTGTGCAGGGGATGCATTGCTAAGACAGCGCAGAACTTGCAGCAGCGAGCAGCTTCTCCTCACGGCTCAGCTGCTCCCTGCCGCACCGAGTCATGTCTGCTGGGCTGCGGAGGCCCTGAGAGCGGGAAGCAGGGCGGCAAACTCCTGCGTGGAGAAGCTGCTCACTGCTGCGAACTCTGCACTGCCCTGACAACGTGCTGCAGCGAGAGCAGCAGCACGGGGCTGATCCCCTCAAAGCAGCAGCAGGCACAGGAGACACACTGCCAGGGCAGCAGGGAGCTTGCAGCGGTGAGGAGATCCCTGCGTGTCCTTGCTATGCTGGGTTGTGCCCACTGGGCTGCGGAGGTCTCGGGGCAGGGAAGCGGGGCGGGAGCCCGAACCTACACCTGTCCTGCATACAGATCTGGGGGCTGCAGGTGCCTGGGAGTGCGCGCAGCAGAGGGGAGCCGGCCCTTCCCCTCTCCCTCCTGAACGAGCTGCCTGTGGCCCTGTCCTGCTCCCCACTGGGGCCCTGCAGCCATGAATTGTGGCCCTGGGCCCAAGCCCTGCCCAGCTCCCTCCTGACAGGGGCCTCAATCCCCCTCCACTTACTTGACGGAGCTGCTCTGCAGGCTGCCTGGGGTCGTGTGTCCCATTTCACTGTCTCTCTCCCACTCCCTCCCAGCAGGCTGGAACTCCCCCTGCCTGCAGGGAGCTCATTGCAAAATCCACAGGCTTCTCTGGTAAAACAAGAAATCTGCATTTGCCTCTGGTAAAAGGTAAAGTCCACGGTTTACTCTGTTTTTCTGCAGGAAAGAGAAAACCTGGATCCCTGTTGAAGACAGATGCAATACTAAGTTCATCGAGCCTGAGACACGTAGCTTTTTCAGTCAGAGGCACAAACAGCATCATTCCTGTTTTTTGTACTGTGTTGGGGAGCAGTGGAAGAGGAGTAGGGCAAGAACAGGACACAGATAACTAGGAACTGATTCTTCTTAGCATTGAGTCCCAAACACGAAAGCACATGTATCTGCATAAAATGCATCCTATTTCTACTCCCTTACCACACACCTTTTTACAGGGAGAAGCCAATTCTGGGCATTTGAAACAAACCATATGTGCAGTACTTTAAGACTGCCTATGAAAACATGAGAGGAAATAAAGCTCATCAGGTTGGTGCCACCTAGCAGTTTTCATAGTTCAAAATGACTTGCTGATAGAGCTGGGATAGGTCATCCATCATACAATCAAGGCTGGAGTAGGAGACAGACCTTTTTGGCCTCTGTCTTTCCTCAGTCTACCTCAACTCCTTGAAGTCTATAGGGCTTAGACAGCCTCAGAGTGGGAAGCAGAACTGACAGGAGAGTCTGCAAACATTAAATGCAGCCTGGGACAAGTTAGACATGAGATACATTATTGAGCAGAGCCATTGGTCAGAAAGTTGAAGTAAAAGTTTTCCTCAGAACAGTCTGCAGTAGTGGGCGAGCCAAGGTAAAAAAAGCTTGCCTAGGTCCCCTGAAGGCAAGATGTTCCTTGCTCTCCAACTGCAGCAGATCTGTGACCTCTGCATGGAGAACTGTACTTCTGTGCTGGCACCTTTGGCTGCTAGTATTTATCATGCAGGCCCTTCACCAGCACCTCTGGTTGCCTCTTTTACTCTCAACTGAATGCAGCTTTCTAATAGTTTATAACTTCTGGCTCGTTTGCACACATCTACTTATTATATAAGATAAGATAAAAGCCAGTAATATATGCATGGGGGTAGCAGGAAGGGCAATTACCTCAGGCTGCCATTGGACAGCCAGCAAAGCAGACCCACAGTAGAGCACAGCCCCCTCTTCCTCCTCCCACCATGGGTCTCATGTCCAGAGGGAACTGCCTTAAACATTTAGCTTAATCTACACTCCTGACAAAACCCACAACTGACTGCAAATAACTATAACTTTTGCATCCAAATCCCCTGGCCACGTATCTATTTAAGTGCTGCATAAAGTTTTATTCTTTTTAATACTCCCTTATAGTTTTAGAATTCAGTCAAACGACCTAAGAATTCAAATGTCCGTACTGAAATTTTAGCAATTTAATGATGTGGTATGATTTCCTGGGGGAGGGGGAAGGAAACCAGGCATTTGGTTCTAGTTCAAAAAAGGCGATACACTGCATTGTACATTAATGTATGCACCAACATTAATAAATGGTGAGAAAAAAAATCCTACCTATTCAGGAAAAAAAATACCGTAGAAATAATAACTGAACATTTTGTATCACTGAATAAATTCAAACTCAAGTTTAATTTTACATGTATTTAGATTTATTTGCTATATATCACTATGACCTTATAGTACTTAAAATCCATTACAGGATTTTTTTTTTTTTTTTTAATAGTTAGTCTTAACTCCACAAAGACAATAATACTGCTGTGGAAGACCAAAGGGGAGAAAAGCCATTTTAATTTATTTACAATTCCTTATTTTTGTAAACATTTAATCTACATACTTTACTGTATTCTAACAAGGTAAAGAGCTATACATAGAGACAGGAAATGATGCCCTGTATTTCTATTCATATTGAGCATTAGCATATTATAGATAGAACATCTGCCCTTTTTCATTACCATAGCAGTAAGCTTTCTTTGAATAAGTTTTTAAAACTTTCCAAAGAAGTAAATAAATTTAAGTACTATACAACTACATCTACTTAAGCCAACCCGTTTGGCTTTTATTCCATTTCTAGAATAATTTAAAGTGCTATAAGCAACCCGTCAATCAACACTTCTCTATAATAACAAAACTACTTTTAAACATTAATTTACAAGATAATATACAATGTTCATCTGGAATAGCTGAAATTTCAGCACAAAGTCAGTCACTGTCACACTTAACAGCATTTTTTTTTTTTTTTGCATAACATAGATTAGAAGCTTTGAAACAAAGTTTTGTTGAGCTGTTATTGCCACAGTGGCTTATCAGTTTTCCTACAAAAGTGGACAAGAGCTACTGGTACTGTATTCTAGCCTGTCATTTTTTTGAGGTCACATGACAGTAAGTTTGCATATTCCACAAATCTAATGAATTACAATATTGTCTACCTAGAGTACATTACCCCATTTTTAAATCAGAGCTGGTGCTAACTGTAGTTTACAACATAGACCCACTCAAAAACAATCACAATTATTTTTTCTTTTGGACAGGTATAAGCTATATTTTTGGAGTTGATGTGCTACAAGGCTACAACAGTTTAACAGTAAATATCTGACACTTTATTTTGAAAAAAAATACATCTGTTTCGTAGTCTTGGTACTTTAATGCCCTACTATAGCTACACATTGTTCACTGCATTTTTCTTGCTTTCTCAATTAAATCCAATGGAACTATTATATTCCCCTGCTATTTTATGCATCCTTGCCGCATAGCTCAATACTGTCAAGATTTGTCCCAAACCTATAGATCATTGACAGCTTGTGCAAAACATTCTTTAATACAATCAGCATGCAGCTAGCATATTTGCTATATGATATAAATTGACATGTAATTGCTAAATACAAACAATAAGACAAGTGGCACTACTAAATTTAGATCATAAGGGTAAAGGTGTACTCTAATAAGGAATGCTAAACTTCTTGTCTAATAGTGGCACCATATGAATTTAATCCGTCACTGACCCAAAAACCAACACTGCTAATACCAAATCCTTTCATTGCACTTTCCTCCTATGTAGACCCATAAAGGACAACTCCATTTAGAGACCCAATTTTCAAAGAAAACTAAATCATAATTGATATTCAATGAAACACCTGAAAGGGTTTGGAGAAAGATGCAAAGGTAAAACAAAGACATCAAAGGGGAAGACTCCACAACAGACTTTTATATGCTGCAAGATTCAAAGCAACTGACATTTGGTTTTAGTTTATATGATATACATTTTAGAAGCATCTAAACTTACAGTAAAAATGACAACTTAATAGGATTAAGAGGATGACAAAAAAATAAGTTACGCTATTTCAAAATTATAGTAAATAAAAAGCTGCATTATATTGCTTGTAGGGCTTTTTGAGCTGCACTGATTCATGCCTGGTTTGGGACAATATCCTGTAGAGAATTATACACTTATTCAAACCCCCAGATTTCAATGTCTTGGATAATGAAGTCTTCTCTTTTTGAAAGCATGCGGTTGCTAAAGGTTTTACAAGAATGACTCCTTCCATGGTAGAGATCCCCATCAAGCCACAGGGCAAATTCTCCCCTGAAATACAGAACAAAATAGCAAAAGTTATGAAGACAAAGAATATTAACCTCAACAATGCTGTTTTAGTATTTAATATTCCTAGGTTCTTCTTAACACCAGTTTCCCTCCAGGGTAGCTATAGCTGTGTAGTAAATGTACTAAATTTTGAAATGTACTGTAATAATGGGATAATAAGTAGGTGATGAGATGTTTTTCATGTCACATACAAGCAGGAGATTCTTTCAGGAAACCAAGTTTTAAATAGCGACAGACAAAAGAAAATAATATGATTGGCAGGATGGAGTGTGGTAAACCACAGATACGCTCATTAGAAAAAAAAGTGGGTGGACAATAGGAAGGAGATTTGTTAGACAAACTTGGTTCCAGGAGGTTGAGAAGGAAACCCACAAGACAGGAAAGCAGAGAGACAGTTTGTGTGCACCAGCAATAAGATGTGTGGCAGTTTCCAGCTAGATCTGATAAGTTTCTACAGCTCAGAAGAAGAAACTGTAATGAGAAATTAGAGGGATAAAATGGAGGAAGGGAGAGATTCTTTGCTAGCATGAGTTAATTTGGTGGCACCAGTTAGCACGGGACCGCTAGGATCTCTCCCCCTTACTAAACCAGTTATAAGTGTTCTGATCGAATGCATGTAGCTAACTGTATGGATACATTCATTAATAAGTACTGTAATACAATTATATAAAAAGACTTAGTTTGTATTATTTTACAACATTTTTAAACAGTCATTTACAGTAACTGCATACTTGCTATTAGCCTCCTAATAAAGGAGTTTTAGCTGAATTACTGACATGGTCAATCAAATTCTAATAAGCAGAAGTACAATCTCAACATTAGGCTCTTTTGACACTAGAATTTGATTTTTGGAGAGTGAGGGAGGACCACCTGACTTAAAGATCATACCAGCTTTTAGAACCTCTTCAATTTTGCAGAATCTACATTTAGCTTTAAAGATTATGTTACTTAATTAAAAAAAAATTCTTCTTGGAAAAAATCATAACTCATCTGAAGCAAGAACATCTGCATTAGAAGTGCAGAGAGAATAGAATAGAAGTTCTTTTCTGGGGAAGGATTTAAAAATTATGAAAAAACTACTGAAGTTTGCAAGTTACTATGTTTTAGACTAGTCTGAAAATTCTGAAACTGATTTTTGTGATCAGGTAATTCTTAAAGTGTACTTGTCAGAGTGCCAGCTGTTGGCAGTCTAAAACCTCTGGTTTAATTCTATATTGAAAAGACAATATAAATTTGTGTGAACATGCTTATATGCATCTGTACTTCAATAAACATTTTTAGATATGTGGGGAGCTGGAGGAAAAGCAAGGGCAACCCTGGACCCCTGCTAAACCAGATGGGGCAACTGACAACCAATGCCCAGGAAAAAGCGAACTCGCTAAATGGGACTTTGCATCAATTTTTCACCAGTCCCATGCGATGGCCCTGCCCACTATCGGTCAGGGAAGCCCAGGTGAGGGAGATTCCTTGCCCTCCATCGAAGCTGACCTCGTGAAGGAACACCGTGACAGGCTGGATACCTTCAAGTCAGCCGGCTCTGATGGGTTACACCCAAGGGTACTCAGGGAGCTGGCGAGCATCATAGCTCAGTCACTGGCATGGATCTTTGAGAGCTCTTGGCACTCTAGTGAAGTGCCCGATGATTGGAAGAGTGCCAATGTGGTGCCCATCTTCAAGAAAGGGAGGAAAGTAGATCTGGCTAACTACAGACCCATCAGCCTGACCTCTATCCTGGGGAAGGAATTGGAAAAGATTATCAAAGAAGCCATCCTTAACAAACTAGCTGAAGGCAATATCCTGAGGGATACCCAGCATGGGTTTGTTGTAGGTAGGTCTTGCTTGACCAATCTCATTTCCTTTTATGACCAGGTGACTTATCACCTGGACAAGGGGGAAAGAGATCAACGTTGTATATCTTGACTTTAAAAAAGCCTTCAGTCTGGTATCCCACGATCACCTCTTGGCTAAACTGGTTAACTGCGGCCTTGACCTCACCACAATCCACTGGCTGGGGAATTGGCTCCGCAGTAGGACCCAGAGGGTGGTGGTCGACAGGAGTCAATCGTCTTGGTGCACGGTCACCAGTGGGGTCCCTCAAGGCTCTGTCCTAGGGCCTATACTATTTAACATCTTCATCAATGATGTGGACATTGGTGTCAGAAGCGGACTGGCCAAGTTTGCTGACAACACCAAATTCTGGGGTAAAGCATCCACACCTGAGGACAGGAAGGTGATCCAGGCAGATCTTGACAGGCTCATGAAATGGGCGGACGAGAACCTGATGGTGTTCAACACCGAAAAATGCAAGGTTCTCCACCTTGGGAGGAAAAACCTGCAGCAGGCTTATAGACTCAGCAGTGCTACTCTGGTTAGCACTACAGATGAAAGGGACTTGGGGGTCATGGTTGACCACAAGATGAACATGAGCCTTCAATGTGATGCTGCAGCTAGTAAAGTGACCAAAACGCTGGCTTGCATCCATATATGCTTCTCAAGCAAGTTCTGGGACGTCATTCTCCCGTTGTACTTGGCCTTGGTGAGGCCGCAGCAGGAGTACTACGTCCAGTTTTGGGCTCCACAATACAAAAAAGATGTGGAGAAGCTTGAGAGAGTCCAGAGGAGAGCCACGCGCATGATCAGAGGTCAGGAAAACAGACCTTATGAAGAGAGGCTGAGAGCCATGGGGCTCTTCAGCCTGGAAAAGTGCAGGCTCAGGGGTGATCTGGTGGTCACCTATAAGTTTATCAGGGGTGCTCATCAGGATCTGGGGGAACGTCTGTTCACCAGAGCGCCCCGAGGGATGACAAGATCAAACGATCACAAACTATGCCACGACTGTTTCAGGCTGGACATAAGGAAGAACTTCTTTACTGTACAAGCCCCCAAGGTCAAGCATCCACTTTGAACACCTTCAAGACACATTTGGATGCTTATCTTGCTGGGATCCTATGATCCCTGCTGACTTCCTGCCCCTGGGGCAGGGGGCTGTACTCGAACCTCCAGGGTCCCTTCCAGCCCAAATGTCTATGAAATCTATACATTCATAGTTCTATATTCTACCAAAACTGGGGGTAATGGTATCATTTGGTATCAAAGTTGTGGAGCTAAACAGATTAAACATTTAAGAGCTCACACGCTAAGACAAATGAAAAAGGCTTTTAGTATGTAACACAGATGTGTGACATATTTAGAACATCCAACTCCATATCTATCCGTTTGAAAATTTCACGTTATACTTAACTGAGTCTTTTTTTTTTGGTGCTGCTCCTCATGTTTCAATGCCCTTAATATATTTAGAATACATTTTAATATCTTCTGTTATTCTACACATACAAGAAAACTTTCCCAGTAAGCAGGAGGTATAAAAGTATTCTTGGCCCTCACAAGTTAAAACTAGTAAAAAATTGCTGAAGTAGTCAAAAGCAAGTCCTACAAATTAATTAAAACAGGAGCAGAGCTTATGACCAATATTAGACAGGTTTTTTTTATTTGCTAATTGCTAAACACATGTACTTGTAAATTCGCACTAAAAATTCTTGGGCTTTGAGACTTCTGACAGCAGTCAGTACCAGTTTATTACATACAAAGACTACTATAATTGTCAAACAAAGACCACTTTATTCTAGTCTTCAAAAAGGCAAATTCTAGAAAATTATGACTTACCCTCCTCCGCCAAATGCTAGGGAGTCCATATCACCTTTAATAAAAAACATGTTGTCTCCTGTCCATTTGAAGACCTAATAAAAAAGTAGATTGGCAAGGTAAATGTCTGAAAATTAATTTTTCTAATTTTCAACAAAAAACTAGTATCACTGATGAATTCCATAGCTTGGTATAGTTTCACTAATTGAAAACCTACCAGTTTATTCAAGAATTCTGAACTTTCCTGATCGCACGTTTGAAAGAGCCACCCGGATACCATGTGAAGAACCGCTGCAGTACAGAAGAAAACCCCCCACAAATCACACACTGCTGGTTATGACATATCACCCCTCCCTTGAACCTGTACGGAACATCCTCAAACAACTGCAACCCATTCTAGAAACAGACCCTATTCTTAGAAAGATCTTCCCAGAGCCACCCATCCAAGCCTTCAAACAAGCACCGAACTTGGCTAACCTCATCACCAGAAGCAAACTTCCTCAAGCTCAGAACACACCAAAAGGATCCAGACCGTGCCATGACAAGAAATGCAAAACCTGCCAACACATCTCCACCACCCCCACTATTCCTACACCCCACAACAGAGCCATCAGCATCCCTGGATCTTACAGCTGCACCTCCAGAAGTGTAATATACCTCATCCAATGCACCAAATGCCCTGATGGAAAATATGTAGGAGAGACCAGACAACAACTGCGCACCAGAATGAATGCACACTGGAAATCTATCAAAGACAGAAATACCCAATTACCGGTGGGGGCACATTTCTCACAAGAAAACCACTCTCTCTCCAATCTCTCAATCCTGATCCTCAAAGGAAACTTACAAAACACTTCCCAGAGACGAGCCTATGAACACCACTTCATCAACCTCCTGAATACTAAAAATCATGGACTAAATATAGACATTGGATTTATGACACATTATAACCTGCCTGACATCTGACTCCCCAGGTACCTCTCCACTTTCATCCCCCTTCTCTCTCTCTTCCCCCCTGTCCCCAGCTTGTCTCTCACCCATTGACTCCTCAATCTACATTTTCACTGACTACCTGTCTTGTATGCATACCAGCCCAGCTACTAGCTTCTTTACTTTTCATTCCATCCAGGAAGAGCACACACCAACTGCTGAAACTTCCTTAGCCTGATGAAGGGTTTTTGAACCCGAAAGCTTGCTTAATAATTATTTTCCAACTATTTGGGTTGGTCTAATAAAAGATATCAGATTCACCCAAGGAACCTTGTCGGCCAAACTTTCTTGATGTTCTCAGATATAAGA
Source organism: Alligator sinensis (assembly GCF_000455745.1). Classification (NCBI taxonomy): domain Eukaryota; kingdom Metazoa; phylum Chordata; order Crocodylia; family Alligatoridae; genus Alligator; species Alligator sinensis. The sequence goes on along the minus strand of NW_005842012.1, from coordinate 1,866,262 downwards.
ATGTTTCAAGAAAAAAAATTATTAGCATTGAACCTACTAGCTAAGTGTAGTTTTCTTTTTGAAAAATCAAAACTGAGATACAAATAAATGTGTCAAAGAAACCTCTCCCATACTAATGATATGGTTCTTTGAAAAGTTTATAAATTGTTGTTGTGAATGCCAAGTGTTTTATTTTACTTAACAGAACCCAGACATACGTTTAGTGTCATCAGTGGGAAAATCCACAGATCTAAACTATGTGGATCAGAGAGTCAAACATGAAAGATTCACATTTGGCATACTGTTTTACAATAGTTTAGACCTTCAAACTCTTCAATTCCATGTGCACATTTTACTGCATTGCTCTTGTCTCACTTCCAACCTAACTGGTATTTCCTAACCAAACTTTAAAATATAATTGTATCACCCCAATTTCTAATAGCTTCCGCTAGCTTTACATTCTACAAGAAAAAAAAAAAAAAATCACACATAAAAAGCTACTTTAAAAAGAACAGGAGAGCTACAAATATCAAGCAAGCAACAAGCAGAAGGCTTAAACATTTGTTGCTGCAACTGCAGTTACTGGCTGCTGTGCTTTGCAGTATTATATAATGCTAAATACTCTAAAAAGTCAGATCCTAAGCATCTTAAACTAGGTGTCCAAGAACTGGTGGATACTTTTGAACCTCTTTGCCTCGATTCCCCCATCTGTAAAATGAAGATAATGACTCCTCACCTTAGAGTGTGTTGTGAAATAAATCAACTGATGCTTGTGCGGCACTCTAGTGATGCATACTATAGAAAAGTCCCTCCAAAATTCAGAAATGCTTAAGAATACAGCTTGAATAGGATGCTATAAATATATAAGGCATGGGACAGACTGCAAGAGAAGACATTTGCTCATTAAGTGAGCACCATCTATTGTGTCCTCAGTGAAGTGGGAGTCCTATGGGAAAGCCAATATGTGAAAAATTGAAAAAAAAAATCTGTACATTCCCTTTGTATGCATACAAAGGGAGTTATTAATGTTACATGTGTAATGCTAATTCTTACATAGCCTATCTTTTATTTTTTGAAAATAGTTGTGTGCATAATTTCATGCGTCTCTCTCTCTCTCTCTACATAAAGACATAAAACCCAGAAAAATTCTCTTACATACCTTCATATTGAAGGAGGGGCAGGAGGGCAGCTTAGAAATTAACAGGCACCCTGCACTGCCTTCAAACTCACATGGCTGACTACCTCTCTCTTCTTCTCTCATTTGTCCTGTCTAAAAAGAGTTGCAGTCACACGTATAGTCTCCTTCCAACTCCTCTCTCTCTCCTGTCCCACTCCATCTCATCTTTGGTCTTACCCTTCTCCGTGGTAGTACCATTCTGGTAACTTCTTTTCATATGTATTCTTCTTGACTCCTTTGAACATGCCCATACCATGCCAGTCTTCTCTCTTGTACTTTCTTAGATGCCTCCACTGCTTCCACTGATCCTCTGATGCAAGTATTCCTCACTTTATCCATCTTTGTCACTCCATATGTTCATTGAAGCCTTCTCATCTGTTATTTTCAGTCTCCTTTCTGGAATTTTCCTCAGGGGCCATATCTCTGCTCTGTACAATATTGCTGGATGCATGTCTTGTAGACTTTCCCCTTCAGCTTCATTGATACTCTCCTGTCACACAATATTCCTGCCACCAATTTCCAGTTCGTCCACCCTGCTGTTATTTGATGATTCAACTCTTTGAGTAACTGCATTCCACTGAACAGTTGACCCCGGATAATTGAACTTGTCAACTTTTCAAACACGTTTCTCATTGATTATCACATTTCCAACATCAGGTACTTCAGAGAAAAATCACAGTGCATATATTCCATGTTGGATCAGCAAACCTTCAGTCCTCTTCCCTCTAGCACTCCTCTCCATTAGTTCAAACCAGCTTGCACTTCCTCTAGACTCTCAGTGCTAACCACCTCTCTCCACAGCTTCATATGGATACCACTCTATGGGTTGGAGCAAGATTGTACCCTTATGCTCCTCACAGATGTTAATTTAATGGTGCAACAGGACCTGAGGAATTTTATTCTGGATCCAAACTATCATGCTTCCCGTTATGACGGACAGTCAAGATATGGCATAATAGGGCCTGGGACTCAGGATACAATTCCAGATGGCAGCTTCCCAGTCCCCAAGATGAGTACATTCTGGCATGGAAATGGTGTGTGTGTGTGTGGTCAAAGACCAGAGAGCTCTCCAATACGCAGCTGAACACATCCTGGAGCAGAAGCTTTCACAACAGGGCTCACACAGCTCGATATCACAGAGTTTCTTTGTCACCAGTTACCCACAGCCCAGATCCAGCACTGGGCTTTGCATGTCCCCAAGCTGGGGGAGCCCATGGACATTCATAGATTCATAGATGTTAGGGTCGGAAGGGACCTCAATAGATCATCGAGTCCGACCCCCTGCATAGGCAGGAA
>NW_005842012.1:1856990-1863709 GCF_000455745.1 Alligator sinensis | reverse complement strand
CTTCTGTGCCCCCGTGATGAACTTATAGGCAGCCACAAAGTCGCCTCTCAACCTTCTCTTGCGGAGGCTGAATAATCCAGTTTCTATAGTCTCTCCTCGTAAGGCTTGGTCTGTAGGCCCTTAACCATACGAGTGGCCCTTCTCTGGACCCTCTCCAGGTTATCCGCATCCCTCTTGAAGTGCGGCGCCCAGAATTGCACGCAGTACTCCAACTGTGGTCTGACCAGCACCCGATAGAGGGGAAGTATCACCTCCTTGGACCTATTTGTCATGCATCTGCTGATGCACGATAAAGTGCCATTAGCTTTTTTGATGGCTTCATCACACTGACGACTCATGTTCATCTTGGAGTCCACTAGGACTCCAAGATCCTTTTCCACTTCCGTGCCACCCAGCAGGTCATTCCCTAAGCTGTAGGTGTGCTGGACTGGACATTTTTCCTCCCTAGGTGCAGTACTTTGCATTTCTCCTTGTTGAACTGCATTCTGTTGTTTTCTGCCCACTTGTCCAACCTGTCCAGATCTGCTTGCAGCTGTTCCCTGCCCTCTGGCATGTCCACATCTCCCCATAGCTTTGTGTCATCTGCAAACTTGGACAGAGTACACTTCACTCCCTCGTCCAAGTCACTGATGAAGACATTAAAGAGTATCGGTCCAAGGACCGAACCCTGTGGGACCCCACTTCCCACACCCTTCCAGGTCGAAACCGACCCATCCACCATGACTCTCTGGGTGCGGCCAGAGAGTCGTGGTGGACATGTAAAGCTACACTGTGCAGCCAGATGCTAAGCTGCATGCTGCATGTTCAAATTAAATTATAGTACAAATTAGCCACAAAAGATCTGGGACCTTCAACTCTGCAAAATGTCAAGGGCAGGTTAGATGCACTTGACAGGATCATTCTGGACTAAATCTCAGCCTTGAGCAGGGGGCTGGACTACATGACCTCATAATGTCCTTTTCAGCCTTCTTTCTTATGATTTTTTGTTTCATGTAAATTGTGGAACACTTTTGGCTTTCCATGCTATTGCACCATAAATTGTCTGAATGTGTGGCATGTTGCAATTGTAAACGTAATGTCTGGGAGGACCCTTTAATCCACTGTCCAAGCTTTGTTACTTCAACCAATTGAAGTAACAGTAAATGGAAGAGTAATGAAATAGCTGATACAAGTAGCAATTATCTGCTATAGGGACCAGAAGTAGAGGAGTAGGGAACACTTTACAAGTTAGTATTTGTCAACAACAGATATAAAAGGGAAAGGGAAATCACCCCCTCAAGTTTGACCCCTTTGCCCCTTGCCTTTCAACCAGGTCTCAGTCCTGTCTCTTCCTCTTGAGCATGGGAACAGGGAATCTCTCCCCTAATTTTGGTACTAAATCTCACGCTAGTCCAGATCAACTACTACAAGAACAGCTTGCTTTTTGCCCCTGTAGCCCTGGTCTGGAGGAAAGGGGGCTCCAGCACCGAGGCACATGTACAACTAAGTTTTTGGATCAACTAAGTGTGGCTCTTGCAAGAAAGGAATCTTCAGATTTCAGCTGTTAAAACTCTAGAAAGTCTCTAGAGCAAACAGTTAAAATGTGACCGAGTTTGTATGGATTTTTATGGGGATGGCTAAAAGCACATTCATGTCAGAAAGGCCATCCCCCTGCATTAGGATGCTCACTATTTACATTTTAGACAAAACAGTATCTGGACAAAAAAAATGTTGGATGGAAGAAGTGCGTAAGTATAGTACAGGTAGGAAATCTTTCTTCTTCAGAGGTATAAAGCAGCTCCCCATCACCCTTTAACAGCCTAAACTTACTCCAATGTCAGTAACTCTAGGAAGCTAAGGTATTCATGGAGGGATAAATTACATGTAAAGAATTTATATTTCCTTACCTCAAAATCTGGAGAGAAAGTAAACAGAAATGTCTCTCCAGTGCCATAAAAGCCATCACTCACTTTAAATGGTTCGGAGGCTAGAGCACCGAAGACCTGTATGTAGGAGGGAGAAGAATAAAAAGCACAAAACTGTAAGATGAAGATGAGATTAGACAGTCTACACTGCATTTGGAAACATTTTCCTTTCCAGGAATATCTGGTATAGTCACTCAACACTGGATGTAGGCAGATCTGGAATCTGCTTTTGAGGAAAGCAGAGAAACCTACTGGGATATAAACACTAACTGTAATGAGGGAGGTACTGAAGGGTGACAATGTGTTTGGACCAGTAATGACAAGGGAGGGGAGGGGAGGGGAGAGGAGAAGCAATTTTCATTGTAGGCCAATTAACGAACAGAAGTGCAAGAATTAAGAAATAAAACCATATTAAAATCCCAGGTATAAATCTGTACAGTGAGACACACACATGTGTGCACACACAATATTTTTGGGATAATTCTAAACTTTCAGGTCTGAAAATCACAATATTTTTGGGATAATTCTAAACTTTCTGTTCTGAAACTATTTTATTTCTTTACACACATACACCTTCCAACCTTCTATACTCCCTTATTACAGGCCATTTTTCTATAGCTTTGTTTACCTTTCATTGGGACTGGAATGAGGACCTGGAGCAAAAAACTTACAGGGAGCAATCTCCCTATCCCCAGCAATAAATCCAAACAGACCCTGCACTTTCTACTGGATACTGTGTGCATCTACATGTGCGCTTTACTGTGCATTTGCTCTGCAGTAAAGCATCACTGTCTGCATGTGCACCACTGTGAGGATGCAGTAGATTGACTACGCCATAAAATAGTACTCCTGGGGACAGTACTATTTTACAGTGGAGTAATTAAGTGCAATGAAATGCATGTGTAGATGGTGACTGGAGCTGGCTGAGGTATGAGGATGCTAAAGTGCAGGGGCTGCTTGCTGCAGGTCTCTGCACTTTTGCACTCTCATGCCCTAGCCAGTCCCTCTGCCGCCACCACCTGCAGCCCAAAGCTGACCCACTAAGCCTGCTGCCAGCCTGGGGCTGCTTCACCCTGGCTCAAACTGCTGCTGTCCCAGGCACAGCATCTACCAGAGTTTGAGTTGCTTTAATTGCTTGTATAGAGGCACCCACTCCGAGGTTGAGAAGCAGTAATTCAGACCATTTTTTAAGTACACCAGACTACTGGTTACCATCAGAATCTGGGTTTAAAAATAAAACAATCAGCCCAGAAAACTCAAACCAACTACACAACAACTAGTTTCCTAGAAAGCAAAAAGCCAGAAAAAAAGTATTCGTGTAATGCTGATATAAACAGGCCACAAGACACATTTAAACAAGCCAACAAACAAAGTCTCATCACAGACATGTAGCGTCATAGTCATCCACCACTGCAGATACATGTCCAGGATAAAACCTTGGCACTCTGACATTACGGAAAAGAGTAAAAAGAAATATTTTTTCTGCAATCCAGATATCTGATAATCCAGAAGCAGTGTCCTTAAGTATATGAATTTCTCAGAATCAGATGAATGGAAGAGGGCAGGATGAGATGCCAGCGTCATTGTCAGTGTCAGTCCAGTTTGGACCAAAACTTAGTTCTCATGGCAGGGGACATTTTGTGCTCCCAGAGAGACAAATATATACATGAACATTCTCAGATTCAACCTCCTTCCATCTGCCTCTTCCAGCTTTTTTATTATGCAGAATAAGACATGGAAATAAAATTGTCTGAAACTCGAGCCACCTACAGGGCATTTCTCTGTGTTACCCTGTGCTTCACTGAGTGGATTCCTGACACCTCTTCTGACTGCATTTTCACACGATAGTTCAAAGTTGAGGCTTTGTTTTCCCCATGTTGAATAGGAAAAATACTTCGGAATTAAGTAAATATAGTATTTTTGAATCACTGTTAATCTTGGCTTTTTAAGCCAATTTGATTTTTTTCCTATATCAGTATTATGTGAGATGCAAATGTGCGCAAAGCTGATTTAACAATTAGCTTGATCAGTCGCATCAGACTTTTCTCCCTCCCCTATCTCCCTCATACCAACAGTTATGCGCCTCAACTATTGTTAAGAGAGCACACCAATATTTTTTTTTCGAAGTGTCAGAAAGTCACCATCAAAGTATTGATAACTCCCCCCCCATGCACAAACAGCTATGTTAACTAATCTTGCTAATTTTGAATATGAGAAAGTTCTGAGGTACTTCAGTAATTAAAATAAACCTTGGCATCTTTGAAGAACATATATGCACACACCTCCAAATCCAATCTTTCTTCAACTTTTACTGTAATTATATCTTACTTTTTCCAAGTTTGAAAAAAGGCAGTTGTTCAACAATTCAAATAATATCAGATTATGATTTCACTGTCTAGCAGTGTGGGATGAGGGTATGAGGAAATAGTACAAAAGCAGCTTGCTCCACACAGAAGTCTGCTCTGAAAAGTAAAGGGACTGGTTTCCAGGTGTGCATCTCCAGGTAATAGGAAGAAAGGAATGGGGAAACGGTGGCTCCATGATGTCCTGCAGAGCAACTAACTACACCAAATTCACCTGCACAACTGACACTTCAGGAGCTCTGTGGTGCAGTTATAGCCTTTGGACTGGAACAAGGCTATGCGCTACAAGGATAATATCAGCATACAATATAAAGAATACTGCTACATAACAAGCACCTGTGACCACTATGTTTTTGGATCATTATGTATTTTGTTTTTGTATATCAAGTATTATAGAAAATATAAAGATACATCTTTAAAGTTTTCAGACTACAATGTAGTCATCTTTGATTATTGTTATTGTCAAACCATCTAAAGCAAACCCTCTTTAGAAGAAAAAAAATTTTTTTTCAATTTGTGATTTGTGGGAAGTAACATTCAGGAACATTCATCTAGTTTAGGGAAGGTAAACACCCATTCATTTGGGAGGTGTATGTGGATGAAAGTTACTATTAGAAACAGAAATGAACTTATAATTTTTTAGATAGAAATAGACAGACAAGATTCTTTGGGTAGATATGATGCATCTTTTATTAGACCAACTAAATAGTTGGAAAAATTGTTCTTTGCAAGTTTTTGGGCACAAGCGTGCAAAGAACATTTTTTCCAGCTATTTAATTGGTCTAATAAAAAGATATCACATCTACCCGAAGAACCTTGTCTGCCTGTGTCCTTAGACCAACACAGCTACAACCAACAACCTTAAATAGAAATAAAAAAGATGCACAAAAATACCTATTAAATATTAACTGCATATATATTTTCACCAGCCACGTTAGCAAAAACTACTGTATTATTTCTTCTTACTATACAGTTAGCTTCAGCTAGCCAGGGTCCTGAAGCACAACTTTTTAGGGCTCCATTTATTCCTTAAAAGTACAAACCCCAGTTCTATTATGCTTCAGTAGTAAAGGGATACATTATCTCACGACTGGCATTACCTTCAGTCCCAAATAAGGTTGCCTGTATTACAAGAAAATTTGTTATTTTCCCTGTAGCTACTGTGTTTTTAAGACGTGCTGGCCTATATCACAGATGTTCTCATACCCTCAACTGTTCCTTATTCTTACACACTACAGAATCCAGGTGGTACAAGACTCCATAGCATCTGGGAAAGAATCAGGTATGGAATCTATGTGCATAACACAAAGAACCAGTTAACTAACTTCTCCTCTGCAATCTTCAGAAATTCCCAAAGGGTCTCATTTTGTCCAGATTACCTTGACAGCTTTGTCTGGACCTGAGCACGAACTGAAGAGAACTGTGAGGTGAATCAGTTTACTTAAAATCAAAATCAAAGACTATTTTAGAGAAGAGCTTGGAGGTGAGATTGAAGGGTCAGTATGTCTTGAAAAAAGATTACCCTTCCTTCCCAAACTGATGTTATAGTTACTAAAAGGGCAGTCTTCATCAACATATTGAATAAAGTACACAGATGACTGAGGGTGGGATTGGATCAAGCCAGTTAATTCTAGCCATTCTGGGGACAAAAATATCGTGTGCTAAAAAATGCATTCCTTCAGAGCTGATAGATAATCCAAAGTGTTCTGGGCCTGCAGACCATTAATTAAGTACCATAGGAAATGGGTAACTTGTCAAAAAGCATTCTGTTCTGCTATATCAGGCTGCAGAAAAATCTTCTATGTGGCTGTGAACTAAGATATTCTGAACTCTGCCAGCTTCACAAAACCATGTCAAAACAGAACAGACTGAGTTAAAAGGTAGCAGAGTGAGAACCAGAATTGCCTAGGATGAGTGGTCAGGTCTCCACTGTCTGAGGGTATAGGCCTACACTTCACTGTAATGGTACAATAGGGTGTGGCCTTCTCCATATGGTAGCTGCCGGACAACCATTTACAGGATGGCTGTCAAACTCATTCAGCTCCATGCACTTGATGAGTGGCATAAGGCCAGTCTGCATGCTGGATTAGATGCACAGACTGGCCCCACATGCAGCTCTAGTGCATGTCCCAGAGCACCCACAGTGGACATGTCCCGTTCTGTGCCTTATCTCAGAGACCCGCAGGCAGCACTGGGGGCTGGGAAGTAAGTCTGTGTGGGCCACATCTTTGACATCTCTGACTTACAAAACTATTATCCATTCAGCATTGATATTTATCAGCAAAAAGGACACAGACCACAGCGTCTCTTTTGTGGATCAGCAAGGCAAGCATACAGAAATATGGAGCCTATGTAAAAGTAGGTAGTTACCAGCTCTTATTTAGGAACTAGCCAAATGTCCGTCAAGAATGATTGGGGGGGTGGAGGGGGGAGGGGGGAAGAGCAGGCAGGG
>NW_005842012.1:1829335-1856546 GCF_000455745.1 Alligator sinensis | reverse complement strand
CCGTGTCCCCGCCATTATGGCAGCGCTCTGCCGCACCGCCACCTCCTGCACCAACACTGTATTCACACTCTGATTAGTTGTTTCAGTCAGCCAATCAGAGGGCAAATAAAGAGTTATGGACAGACAGACAAAGGATTTTATAAATATGAGAATAAGTGTTCTTCACTGTTAAATTTTGTTGGAACATAAAATACAGGATCTATCAACTCTGAGCTATCAAAAGTGGACTCTTAGTCACTTTGCACACCAAATGGCAGTTATCTAGCTGTATACCTGCCATTTTTTGACACTCATGCAATTTGTAATCTGTCCCTACACTTTCACTATTTCTAGTTTTTCTTAAAAATTCAGCAATAAAATGATAATAAAAAATCTCTCAACAAGGGTGACTTGACAGCAGATTTCCCTGATCAAACTCCCTCCCAGGGAAATGCCACCTTTGAACCTGCCTGAGCAAAGATTTAGAATTGCAACAACCATGCACAAATTACAAATAGAGATAAATATTTGATTATTTGAAGCAACACTTTTTTTTTAGCTAGTATTTTCATACCTGTCCATCACTGTCCTTGATAACCATCAGGACAGGAGTGTCCAGCCCCAGCATAGTTCGATACAAGGTCTTCAAGCTCATGCCATGCTTTGCAGTACTGTAGACAAGTGTCCATGGATATCCAATGGTTCTTGGGGGAAGAGTCTTTGTAAGCTATTAACAAAGCAACAAAAAAAATCTGCTTATTTAAGTAATATCATTTAAATATATGCTACATGAGAATGAAGCCTGAATATGTTTTACTGAACCTATTAAGAAACCCCTTGGAATAGTCTTCCAGGTAATATAAGCTAGGCCACCTCTATCTTTCAGTAAGTTTTAAAAGCTACCTTTTTTCCCCAGAAATTACCACCCACAAATGATGTAGAACAATGGTCCCAACCTTTTTGTCCTGTGAGACCCAGATCTGGCTGATGGTCCCGATCCGGTTCCCCATCTAGCCACACAGGGGAAGAGGGTGTGTTCTGGCCCCAACTCAGTCCTGTGGGAGAGGGGAGGGGGTGTGGACCAGCTCCAACCCTGACCTGAAGGAGGTAAAAGGGTGCAGCCTGGCACTGTGGGGGGTGAGGGTGGGAAGCACAGCCCTGGCCTGGCCCCACTGGATCATGGCCCGGCCCTGCAGGGGGAGGAGGCATGGCCCAGCCCTCTGGGATGGCAGGGCAGGGGTGTGACCCAGCCCAAACCCAGTCCCACAGGAGAGAATTTGGAAATGGGGGAGGATTGCAGTATTACCAATACACTAAACCTTTTAAACTACCTTTTTGGTTTATCTATCAGTCTATGCACTGCAGTTGTTCTATAAAATGGAATTTTAAAGAAAATATCTTCTACAAGTTTTTCTTCATTCCTGTTCTTCCTCACTTGCACGTCTTGAATACTTGTTCAATACAGCTGACATTTTCACATCTATTCCCCAATACCAGAACCTTGGTAATCCAGTAGTGCAATCTAGTAGTGATGAATCATCCTTTAAATTCCACCTACACTGTGCATGCCCCTGCTCTATTTTTCAAGGGTTTAACACAATTAGCATCACCTGCAGAAATGGTCAATATATATCCACTGTTGCTGCTTGGTCTTGTCTGAGTGATAAGCAGGGATCCAGGTTCTTTTTCCCACAGAAAGCCAGAGAAAAACCACAGATTTCCCATTTTTAAATCAGAAAAACTGGCGGCTTTCCCCCTTTTGCAAGGAGCTATGCAGGCTGGCTGAGTTACAGCCTGCAAGAGCTGTTTGCAAGAGGGACAGGGAAACCCCCAACCCTGCCCAGAGGGGAAGGGAAAGGGGGAAGGGAAGGCCCTGACGCTTGCACTTACTCGAGGCTGCTTCAGGCTCACTCTTCTTGCTGGAGGTAAGTGTGGCTTGGGGCTGAGGGAGTGAAGAGGTTTGCAGCCAGCCAGGCTTGGGTTTGCAGCCTTCTCACTCCCAGCCGAAGTGCCTGGCTGGCTGTAACCCCCGCTGCTCCTGGCGAGAGTGCCCAAGCTGGCTGGGGGCTGAGAGAGCAGGGAAGGGTGCAAACCACCCCTCCACCCCGAGCCAGCTTGGGCACTCTGGCCAGGAGTGTGTGTGTGTGGGTGTGTGTGGGGGGGGCGGGGTTGGTTGCAGCTGGCCAGGCACTCCAGTTGGGAGCCTCCTCACTCCCTCAGCCCCCAGCCAGTTTGGGCACTCTGGCCATTGGGGGTTGTTTGCAGCCAGTCAGGAGCAGAGAGGGTGCAAACCCCCCACCCCTGGCTAGAGTTCTCAGCAGGCTGTAAACCCTGGGTCACAAATGCTGCACTTCCCACAGCCCTCTGGAGTGCAGCATATGCATCTGGTCCGGCAGGGCACAATGGGGTGGGCGCAGGAAAGCTGTGTGCCACTGCAAGCTCCGCACTGCCCTGGTCATGCTTCCTCTGTGTGCACAGGGGCAGTGCAGGGTTGCACCCCTCACTCCTGCCCCTGCCTGCAGGGAAAGCATGGCCAGAGCAGTGCGGAGCTTGCAGCAGCATGCAGCTTTCGTGCATGCCCCCCCTGTGTGCTGCTGTGCCAGGTTGCACCTGCTACGCTCTGGAGGTCCTGGGGGAGGGCAGCAGGGTGGGATGCACGAGCTTGCCATGTGCATCTGCCATTCCCCTGCCCCCCACAGATCTGGGGGGCACAGGTCTCCCCTGCCCCCAGGAGTGCACGCTGCCGCCAGGAGCCAGGCCCGCAGCAGACAGGCAGTAGGAGGGTAGCCAGTTCATGCTCCTGCTGCAGCAGCCGTTGCCTTCCATTGGGGGCAGGGGGCTGTGGATCTGGGTCCCTGGCTCCATGGCCCTGGCAGCTGGGGGGGAGGGGCATTTAATTTTAACCACAGATTTTGGGATTTAAGAAAACCCCCAAACAAACAGAATTTGCAATTCTTTATCAGAGAATTTATGTTTGGTTTTTTTCTATATCATGGAAAACCAGGATCCCTGGTGATAAATCCCAGATTAATGGAGCCAAGTGACCCTTAAAAAACAAACAAAAACAAAGGAGACAAGGAGGCCTTCACAAGCATCAACAAAACATGACACTCCACTCCAAAGCATCCCTCTTCTACCTCCATGACAGCAAACCTCCTATTTTTAAATAAGGACAGGTAGCAATGGTTGCACTGAAATTACTGGATGTGGCAAGGTGAGGTTAAAGCATAGGCATATGAAGTAAGAACTAAGACAGATATTAGAATCTTCACTGAGTTTTTATTTTTGTATACACAAGTTGAATATTTTGCCTACTATTTGTGCTTTACTTACTCATTTCTTTAAATGTTATGATCTTCAGGACAAACTTCCCTTATTTGTTTGGAGTGCCTGATAGACCGTGCTTGGAAAGTTTAAAGTACAATGACAAATCTAGTAAGCAACTGCTTTATGGAAGGACCATACCTTTTCAATTTGATCTGGTTGTAGCAATTCACTAGGATCACTAAGATTTGGCCGAAAAGCTTCAGGCTCCAGGTCTGGTTTGATATTTGTGACCTGCTTTGAATTTATGTCTTCCCTTGTTGTTATCTGCAAAAAAAAAGGAGGAGGGGAGAGGGGGGTGGTGGAAAGTCAGCATTCAGGAAGCTACATTAAGCCTCCACAAACGTTTCTTTCTTTTCTTTTTAAAACAGTTTTACTCTGCATACTCAACATTGTGAATGCAAAGACAATTATTCATAAAAGCTAGAATGTTGTTAGAAGTTTGTTATATTTGACAGAGAAATTACTCCCTCTTACAGTAAATATATTGGTATGAAACAATATACTGAAAAATAGATTTGTACACACACTGTGATGTTCAGAAGGTTATGCCTTATATTTGTTCCTACAAAAAATAAATTTGCTAGAAAAAACAAAAATTCTTTGAGCTCAGAGTTGAATTAGGGCTTTTAAAATTTGCTTCAATTGATACAACAACACAAAATTTATTGTCTTTCTAATGGTAATTTAATGGGATGTTTGAAGTCCACCATGCTTTCAAATGCAGAAATGGCAATAACACCACTGACCCCTTTTGTAGAGCACTGATATAAAGTGCCATATAAAAGTGAGATATTATTATCCCAAAGACCAGAGGTGAAACTTGGGCCCTCGGACAGTTAATGGAAAACATGATGACTATTGGGTATTGGATTAGCCTTTAAGCATTAAGAAAATAAAGTTGAAACCATTAAAGCCAACATCTGTCAACCCTTGGAGTTACTGTGGTTACCACACATCTCTCTTCTTTAAATACATGAGTCCAACATGGACTCTTTATGGTAATGCAGCTATTGGTCAATTTACTGAGGCAGGTTTTGTTATATTCTCTTGGTTTTTAAGCTGTTGACACAGTAGTCACAGGAAGACAGAGCTTTGGAATATTATAGAAGGATAGATGTATGGGATCATAGGAAAGTAGGGTTGGAAGGGATCTCACATGGTTATCTAGTCCAGCCTCCTGCTCAAGGCAGGAGCATCCCTGACTAAATCATCCCAGCCAAGTGCCTGTTCAATCTGCTCTAGAAAATTTCCAGGGATGGAGATTCTACAACTTCTCTAGGTAGCCTGTTCCAAAGCCTGGCCACCTTTATAGTTAGATAGTTCCTCCTAATCTCCATCCTAAATTTCCTCTGCTGTAGCTTGAGGCCACTGCTCCTAGTCTTGTCTCCTACAGAAACAGAGAAAAGCCCATCTTCATCTTCTCTATTATCCTTCAAGTATTTGAAAACTGCTATCTATCATTGTAGACTTGCTCAATAAACCTGATTCTATATGTCCTGAAGCTGAGGATTTAGACCTCTGCTTTTTGGAAATCAAAGGATGATTGTACACAAGCTGCAGCATTTTAGGCACCACTCTGTGGTAGCTTTTGTCATTATATTAAGTTTAAGTAAAATAAAAACTTAGGGTACAAAAGGAAGATTTCCATTTTTTCCAAAGCCTATGAAATATTCTTCAGCCAGTTCAAACCAAAATTAAAAACCAAAAGCAAGATGTTTTAAACAAGTTGTGATGGCCTATTAAAAACAGAAGAAAAGCTAATTTGTTCTCTTTCACAAGCTATTTAGGCAGATAGTGTTGAAAGACAGCAAAACACTGCTTTGTTTTATACATTCATTGTGATAATCTTTAATAGTCCTGAATTTAAGAAAATTTGCACTAGTCATTTGGAAGAATAAAATATCCAAGCAAAGCTCAAGTTTTCTATTACTTGTGTTGGGTGGCAAATATTTTTCTGAGATAAAAGCATATTTAAACATTCAACATCACAGATGAAGTACTGCTTAAAGTATGTGCTATTTGACACATTTGCTCCACTCTTAAAATGTCATTGTCAGGTGTACAATACTTCAAAGCAAAAATTCAACAAGAATTAACTGCTGTTTAGTAACACAGTAAAAGTATTTATGCCCTATTTATTAAGGGTCAAGTATCTAATAAAGGCTAGCTTACACGCACCTGCCCCAAAGTGGAATCCAAGACCCTGAGGGAAGTGCCTAGGTTCCCTATATGGTGGTGGTGGAAGAGAGGTGCCAAATGACAATTCAAAAGAACTAGCAAATAGGAAATGCTAAGCAGAGAGACATCTGTACTCTCACTCCTCTCCATATCTTAGGATCACAAGGGTATGGACACAGGAATGATTACTGTAGGGTGAGAGGGGGTATGCCTGTGTTTACTTCACAGTAAATGCTTACCAGCACTTTCAGCCAAACAGTTTTTCCTTTTTACCTTTCAGTCAAAGTTGCCGCTTTCACTTGCATCAGAGCAAAAGTGTGCACAAGGACAGTTACCACACAGTAGTGGGCATATGGTAACACCCTGCAGCAAACTGTCTGTGTGGCTATACCTCAGGTCAGGGCTGCAGTCAGCTCTGCTTCTGTCTACTTGCAGTCCTGAGTCTGGAATGCTGAATGACAGCCCTTAAATGCCTTCTTTCAAAGGCCTGAGGAAGGATTTCTGGTTTTTAAACCATGTTTATAGCTGGAGGAAGATGCTGGGGTCTCAGATGTTCAATGTTCTCCTCTACTATATCACCCACTTCTCAAAAAAAGGGCCATAACTACTAGCCTACAGAGCCAGTTGATGAGTGTACCCACCACCCATCCCACTGATGTTGGCCATGGTACAAAGAATGCAAGATTCCTGGGACCAGAATGAAAGCAAGTTGAAAGCCTACCTATAGTTGTAAATGTTTCATTTGACATGGGCCTAAGTGTTCCAGGGCTTAAATGTGGATCCAAACAGGTGCACATATACACATCAGGGCTGTGCGAAGCTTTGGTTGCCGATTTTATTTGGAGGAGATTCAGGCCAATATGGCGGCCAAGTCTCTGAATCAGAATTGAATTGGGAGACCAATAAAAAAGGTCCAAATCGATTTGGAAAAAGCTTTGGAGGAGATTTGGTGATTTGAGCAGTCCCTGCTCACCACCGCAGGGAGCTGGACCCAGACTCTGTGCTGGTACGTAAGGGACAGGGGGCTGGAAAAGGGACCATGGAGGGACCCCCCTCCAGCTCTATCTCCTGCCTGCTGCCCGAGCCCCTCTGAGTGCCCCCGACCCCCACCTGCTCTCCCAGCCCCATGAATAGCTGTCCCACCTGACCCCAGCATCCTGCTGCTTTAAAAAAAAAAAAGCCCCACACTCACTGGCTGCTGCAGCAGCTGTCAGGGCCTCTGGGGGCTTGTGGCGGAGCCTCCCCATGCAGCATGGGGCAGCGGGGAATCGTCCCCCTGCCTGGCAGCAGCCAGTGAATGTGGGGCTATTTTTTTTATTTTTTAAAGTGCTGGGATGCTGGGGCCAGATGGGGCAGCGGATGGGGTCTGTTCCATTTGGAGATTCAGCTGAATCGATTTAGGACAGTGATTCGAATCACTGAATCAAATCACTGTCTCCTGAATCGGCCAAATCCCAATCCAAAGCAAATACTAGCCGCTTCACACAGGCCTAATACACATGACCCTTCAAGCTGCACTGCTGCTTTTCGATGGCCAGCAACAGCACACACTCTGACTGGTCCCGTGACTGAACCACAATAACTTTCATACCTACATAGCCATATTGGGGGGGGGGGGGAGGGGGTTAAGCACCTTTTATTCCACGTAATTCAGACAGACTTGAAGCAGGAAAGTGGATTTTTACATCTGGAAGATCCCAGGGCTGGGTCTATGCAGATGCAGGAATTTAGGCACCTAAGGAACTTTAAAGTCAAACAGGGAGAAACTACCACGCTTAAATGCCTGCAGGATCAGGCACTAACTAAATTATTTTTTGTACTGTAACTTTGGACACAAGCACTGAAGGGACTTGTGTACTGCCCCAGGACTGTGCATTATTTCCTGAACTGAAAGCAGTAAAAACTGCACTGAGACAATTACATTACTTCCATTTCTGGAGGCAGTGTGCACAGCGTGGGTCTGATGTGTTTTGTGTTAAGTATAGTTCTTTAGCCAAAGCTCTTTGGGTCTAAGTTCCCAGAGCTGCAGTAGGACCCAGAGAGCATCAAACATCAGAATTTTGAATCCTAGGAAAATATTTACTTCTAAATTTTCAAAATGAGTTTTTGCCATGAAGGGAGGAAAATATATGTAATTAATCTTTTTCATATCTTTCCAAAAGGGTTCTCAGACATGCTTTCATTAGGAAGCTTTGTACAATGTACACAAATTCTGCAGTGTACATATGCCAAAGAATATAGGGAAATACCTAAAGAGAATGCAAAAGTCAATTAAAAACCCCCCCACACTATCCAATTAGTTTACAGATTCTGATGTCAAGTGTTGCTTTATAGTCTGGAAGCTCTATTCCCAGTTCTCTTGTTGTGATCTCAGGCCAGTTTACCCACCTGCACAATGGACACAATACTTACCTCTCTATATGGTCATTGTGAAGCTTAATATTTTCAAAACAGTTCCAATTTTCTTCCATATTGACTGTTGAGTATTTGAAACTTAATCCTCATGACATTGTTTTGTAAACAACCTCTTTTGCATTCTTTTTAGGAAAGCTTCTATCTAGCTCAAACCACCACTCCAAACTAGAATTTAACACAGGTCCTCATCACTTCGGAAACCATGTAGTAATGAGAACAGTTTCAAAGATGCAGAAAATTCCTCCACTTTTAAACTCTGAGATAACTGTTTCATCACAAACCTACAACAACCCAACACACCCAATCATGGTTTAAGGCACAGTTATGAGAAAGGAATTTTCTGCTGGATTCTTGTAGTGCTAGAGCCAAGACAAACCCACCGAATATGGGACTTGCCCTGATCAAAGCCACTACAGAGAAAGATATTTTAGTCTCCGGAGAAGGGGTTTAACTACTGAAGAGGGCACCTTGAGACGTCTGCAGAGTGTGCGCAGTTCTTCACTATTTAGAGCATCGATCCTGCGGTGATACTCAGCCACTGACACTACCTGAATATGGAGACAGGAAGACAATAATTCCACTGACAGTTGAAGAAAAAAAAAGTAAGAAACTAGAGAAAAGCAATGGGGAGGAAGGATGTGCAATGACAACAACAACAACTTAAAGTGCTAAGAAACATTTGGAATACTCCAAGCACGTGTAAGAAGTTTCAGACTTATGATGTGTATATACAGTGAGTCAAGACCACCAACAAAATGATGTTAGATATCTGACATATCCCATGTTTATATAGTATTATAAAATGCATCTGACATACAGTCCATAAAATTTACTGATATGCAGCTAGATAAATTTAGGTAAGGGCTATCTACACTGCAGCCATACCCTAGTCTTAACTCATGCCCTCATATCATCCTCCACAATACCTTTCTGCTAGGGTTTCTATGTACTTTGAACCTGAACTCGCTTGCCTGGCTGAAGGTTATAGTTTAGAGCCCATAGTTAAAACTCTCTAATTAAGGCAGGCTCAGACTCATCCATTTGACAGTAAGGATTCAGATAAAGAAGCTCAGGTTTTGATAGTCCTCCAAGGCTAAACTACAATTTCAGCCCTTCTATCAATTGGTCTATTCGTCTCTTGTGCACTGGGAAATTCCTGCTATTTTATACACATCTGATTGATGTTTAACTCTATTTTATATGGCATGTTCCATTTCTGCAGTATTCCGCTCACAGCCAGACTAGAAGATGCCAATGCAGTACGCTGCTAGCTGGATAGACAATCACACCAGTTTTCTGGTTAATTTCTGGTGTGACTACAGAAAAGCTTGTTATTTGGGGGGCATGCCTAAAATCATCATTGTTATGAAAGCACCTTGAAGAGGCTGGGGGTGGTGGAGATCAAATGGATGGCTGTCCAGTACAGCAAGTGCATTAAAAACCTCAAAGGCACTTGAAACACATAAGGGATAACTGCAAGCCTGGCAGCTCCCTGTCCACCCCTGCCTTTATTATAAGGAGTTTGGGACAGTGACAAGCATCTGGTCAAGTACAGAGCCCACAGACAGGCTCCTGAGCTGCAAAGGTTCACTCTATACCCGTGAAACTACAAGACAAGGAGAAAGGTACACTTGTGCTATCCAGTTCCATTACCAAGCAGACTATGCTATTTGCACAATTTCATACATATTTTTGTTAATGTATATATGAAAGTTTGTAAAGTCTGTAAATTGTATGGAAAGTTATTAATAAAATTTTACACGCTCTGTTACTCCTACACAAAATGACAAATAAATGGATATGTATACTTAAATAGCATAGCATCACACATCACATTTTCTTGAGTCATGTATCATCCTATGTTGCATAGATGGGGGTGCAAAAGCCACCCTTTATTTCCTTGCTTGTCTGGACCCAGACTCTATAGTGAAAGGGGCACTTTCTATTTGCTTGTACTAGGCTTGCAAACCAGTCAACCAAATACACACTCTATCATTGCTCTAAAACTGTTAGTTAAATCTTTGCCTGATGACTTGAAGTCAGGATTTAGTTTCATGAGCCACGGAGTATAAACATCCCTCCAAAACAGTGGGCACAGGATACCCTGTGGGTAACCATGTTATTTGAAGAGGAAAATGTCCTTCTGTCCCTCTTATCCAAACAGGTTAATTACAAGATCCCCTCAGCACTCTGGTGCCATGCAGCTTCTCAGTACCACATTGGTGTTGCATAACCTAAAGGCAGCAGGTTCAGGAAGGTCTACATACCAAAGAGATACCCTTTCCAGTTCGCAGTCACACATTCCCTCAGGGTAAACAAACTATGGATAAATGAATAGCTCCATCACAGACAGGTAAGGAAATCCATTCTCTCAAAGTTAGTTTTTATTTCAGGCACACTAGCTGCATCTACCCACCATAAACAAACTGTAGTAGTAAATTGCCATAGAGATACAGAAACACAGGACTATGAAGGCACTTCCTGGGTCACACCACTGTTGCTATAATCTGTTATTAGAAGCAAATACCTCAACCTGAACTCTTTTCACAAACTAAGTAAACTCCATCATGAAAGCAGTTTGGTTTTTTGACTCAAGTCATACTGGAAGGCTGTTTCAGAATTTAATTTCTCTAATAATTAGAAACGTTTTTCTTACCTCCAGACAAAGTTTATTCAGCAGCTGCAAATACCAGTTTTTCCTGCCAACCCTGTCCTTAAGTACAATACCTTGCACCTACATTATTGCTGCTTAACTTTTGGCTGTATTTTTAGGGAACAATTAGATCCCCATTGAGCCTTTAATTTGCTGTGATATAACAAGTTAAACTATTTTAGGCTCCCTATTCCCCTCACCCTTTTCTGCATTGAAAGTCATGGCAGCACTTATTATTCCCTTTATTGCAAGACAGGGGCTGTGGCCCATATTGCTCTACTGAATTTTAGCCCAAGGCCCTGACCAGCTGTGAGGACAGGCAGGAAGCCTTTATTCAACCTTCAGTGCACTCCTCTGCCCCACAGCCAATTTCCTATCTCTTTTCTTCAGAATCAGGCACTTACCCTTCTCAGGGTCCTGTCCTTCTCCATCTGGGGCAGAAGCAATTCCTGTTCTTTCTAGGCTTGCAGTGAAGCTTCTGACAGGGAAAAGGTCCCTCCCTCCTATCCAGATAGTGCCTAGAAGCTCCTGCTGCTTTGGCTTCCCAGCTCAAAGTGACTTCTCCTGCCAGGTTCACAGTCTTAATGGACCTAGGGGAGGCGGAGCTAGAAGAGAGGAGCTGTCTGGATCTTAAATTGACCTCTACCTGAGCTTCCCTTGGGGTTCTAACTCCTCCATGGTTGTGTGGAGATAAATCACATAACGTGCACCTGCCCTATGTTCAGCTCATATTTTGAACAGAGGTGACTGAGTTATATATAGTATTCCACAGTATATGCAGATGTGGTCTCACCACGGCATTAATAGCATTAAAATTTCCTTTTCTCCACTGGGGATCCCTTGAAAGATGCATGCTAGGATGTCCTTTTATCACAGCCTCATCACATAGATGACTCAGTCATCCTGTGATTAGACTCCCAGGTTTTCTCCTCCTCTGTCATTTTCAACTAATGAGCTCCCAGCTTATAGCAAAAGTTCTTGTTACTAGTTTTAAGTTCTTGCATCTTGTAGTAACCTTTTTGTATTACTCTAGTCTTCAAAGGCCCTAACTCCTCCTGAACAATGTTTGGATCTTCTTCTGCACTGACAATGCCTCCAAAAGTTTTCTCGCCGAATTTTATTAGCACACCAACTTCTTATGTTAAGGTCGTTAGTGGTATCGCTAAATAATAACCTTTGGAGAGCTCCACTAGGTAACAGCCTTCCAGCCCAATACTACCTTCTGATAATTCCCCTTCAGCCAGTTACTTACCAGTCTCACAATTCTGAGTACTAATTTCCGTCTTCTCCTGCTTACATAATAATTTCCTAGGTGGCACTTTGCCCAATGCTTTAATGAAATCCAATGCAATATCTTTGTTCAGAAAATAAGTTGTCAAAGAAAGACACCAGGTAAGTCTGGCAAAGTCTACCTTTGGTAAAACTTTGTGGCATATTATCCCATTTTCTATTTGCTTACATGTCTTTAGATTAGTCTTTCATTTAAGGTAAGTTAAACTGCATAAGCTGAAATCATACTAATGGGTCTGTAACTGCTTGAATCGCTTTCTTCCCTGTTTCTCAAATTTAGGTATGGTGTCATTCTTCACTCATTTAAAATTTTGCTACCAAACTACTAATTCCGTATATTAATTCTTTCAGACTTATGGGATGGAGAATGTGTGCCCCTTCCCCTAACTTAAATTCATTTTGCTCTTAATGTTTGGCTTCCACCTCTGTTGTGCAGACTTTCATTTGCATACTGTCTTGCCTTCCCCTTCCCCCAAGCTTAATGCCACACGCCTTACAGATAACTGTAGAGACTATTCATTTATCATTTTTGCGGCCATACCTAGCTTACTTTTCATCTTGAGTGAATCCTCACTGAATAACAGATCCATTTCTTCCCTTTTTTGGTATTTGTTTTTTTATATGATTGAAGAATCTCTTGCTCTTGTTTTTATCTTTTGAAAGGTTTAAAACCCCACGTTTTTGGCAATTTTCATTTTATGATTACATTTTCTGGCCTCTATAAGCTGTGGATTTCTTTATTGATCAGTTCCTCTTTCCAGTTCTTGTCTGCTTATTCTTAATAGTCTTTCTGAGGTGGTTATTTATCTGGTTAGGCCTGGAATCCTTTCCCACAAATATCTGTACTTTGTTTGGTATTAAAATGTTTCAGATACAGTTGGTACCTGTTGATTTAAAGACTCTAAACCAAACCACACCATCACAGCCTTCCCAGCTAACATGGGAACCGCTGGCTAGCTGGAACTCACATAGATGGCCACAGCAACCCACTTCTGGATTGATGTGACAGCACACCATGTATTTGAGTGTGCTGGAGCAAATTCTGTATATAGCTCCACTGAGCTCTACTTTTTCAAACTGAGACTACTGAGCCACTGCTTGTCTTCACAAACCAGAAATAGTCTGTAATAGTTACCCTGCATCAGAAGTACCTTGGTCTGCATATGGGGAAATCTGCAGCGGTTACAACATGCAACAGCTGTCTTCCCAGTTTGTTATGTAAGTAGCTGCTATCCTGAATCTCTTCTTCTGAGATATACCACTGACTTTTGGTTCAGAAATTGCTGCTGAAATGACCATCATCTTCTCTCATGCCCTCTATCTGCCTCCTGCTACAGCAACACACGAATAGACTCCTGCTCCAGAATCATGGACAGCTAATCTTCCGGTAGTGAATCTGGCACTGGCTATGGCACGCATGTGAGAAATGTGTAGAGATGGAAGTTAAGTATGTTGAAAGCTAAGGCTGTTTCTGCATGGGAGTCCAGGAAACAGAGAACTCCCACAACAGAATTTGTAGCATATCTGAGGTGCTACGAGCTCTGGGAAAATGCGCTCAAAAACCTTAGTGCTGAACCAGGTAACCTCCATGCTACCATGGAGAAGGCTACTACGGATGTCCCATTTGATTCTGTAACATAGACGCTTATAGGTGAGATTAGTGAGTTTAGTTTCCCAGACTTTGGCATACTCTTCTATACAGACAAACCTTAAAATGTACACAAAGCTGGATTTTGCATATTAAATTCCTTCCAAGCTGTCAATCTACACATAAGTATTTTGTTTTTGCTTCACAACAGCAAAACTGTTTTAAGCCAGCATTGTTTTAAAAGACAATCTAAAGGAAAAAGGACTTCAGTTGAAAAGTTGAAGTCTGATGAATAACAACACTATAGCCTCCTGAAAAAAATCTTTTGGCTGTCCCCATTTGGGAGTAATTTTAAATCATGTTATATAAATGAATTGATGGAATATAAAAGAAAAACATACGACTGCTAAATACAAGAACACCAAGCTAAGAATTTGTGTTCTTTCTTAGCATTCTAAGATATTGAACTTTTATTGTACTCCATTCATTGCTTCCATAGTTTTCCTTTGAGTCACTGTTTTCTTCCTTCTCAGACATATAGCTTTACTCCCACGCTCACTGCTACTCATACAAACCCCTTTATAATATAGTTCATCTTTCCTGTGAAGGCTGCCTCCTGGAGAAAATGTAGTTATATTTCCAGTCATTTAAATAAAACCTTTTATTTCATTTATAGCTGTTACTTACAAATCACCTCTCTTTTCCTTGCCTATTGAAGACTGTTCTGAGTAACAATTAACTTTTGCATACCAGTTTCTGAATTTTAAAACAGAGAAACAAACACCGAAGTGTTAAGGTAGCAGAAAGACAACATATACATAGATATATCACCTGAATATGGGAACAGAGGCTGCTCAGATTTTCAGAATATGAGAACACTTGTTCAGAAAGCCAGCTTAAGCTTAGGGTTGGCCCACAATTCCCCCCCCCTCCCCAGATATAGTTTTGGGGCCTCCTGATGTGAAGAAGCTGGCGGTGGAGGGGTGGGGGGGGGAAGGGGGGCAAGCAGCCGGATGTGAAGCCAGCAGTGGCAGCAGCAATGCAGGCTGGTGGCAACTGCCTAGCCCCCCTTGCTACAGCACAGATTTCAAGTGTTCATGGCCGCAGGGGGCCCCTTGGCTGCGGGGCCCCCTGTGGCCACTGGTTCCGCAGGATAGGGCAGCCCAGCCCTGCTTAAGCTATCCAAAATGGAAAATTTAAAAAAATCTGTGAAAGCTGATGAACATGAGCCA
The DNA here is from genome assembly GCF_000455745.1 of Alligator sinensis. NCBI lineage: Eukaryota > Metazoa > Chordata > Crocodylia > Alligatoridae > Alligator > Alligator sinensis. The sequence continues at coordinate 1,841,884 of NW_005842012.1, read as the reverse complement.
GCAGTGCGATGCTGCGGCTAGTAAAGCGACCAAAATGCTGGCTTGCATCCATAGATGCTTCTCAAGCAAATCCCGGGACGTCATTCTCCCATTGTACTTGGCCTTAGTGAGGCCGCAGCTGGAGTACTGCATCCAGTTTTGGGCTCCACAATTCAAAAAGGATGCGGAGAAGCTTGAGAGAGTCCAGAGAAGAGCCACGCACATGATCAGAGGTCAGGGAAGCAGACCCTACGATGACAGGCTGAGAGCCCTGGGGCTCTTTAGCCTGGAAAAGCGCAGGCTTAGGGGTGATCTGATGGCCACCTATAAGTTTATCAGGGGTGACCACCAGTATCTGGGGGAACGTTTGTTCACCAGAGCGCCCCAAGGGATGACGACTAGGTCGAATGGTCATAAACTACTACAAGACCGTTTCAGGCTGGACATAAGGAAGAATTTCTTTACTGTCTGAGCCCCCAAGGTCTGGAACAGCCTGCCACCGGAGGTGGTTCAAGCACCTACATTGAACACCTTCAAGAGCAAACTGGATGCTTATCTTGCTGGGATCCTATGACCCCAGGTGACTTCCTGCCCTTTGGGCGGGGGGCTGGACTCGATGATCTTCCGAGGTCTCTTCCAGCCCTAATGTCTATGAAATCTATGAAAGTGTTATAATCATTTGAGTCTTCTACATAGTCACCTTTGCAAACCAAAGATTTACTATGTTGTAGAGGTTATAATTCAAAACAGCAGATATACTGTTTTTCTAGTACAGGGGCACTTAAGTGGCAAATATAGGTATTTGCACAGGGTAACATAAACCATATAAAAGGACACTGAAAAGAAACGAGTCAATTAAAGATACTGCAAATGGATTAAGACACATAGAATATCTCACAAATGCCTTAAATTATCAAAAGCTAAATACATGGGATTCAGCACCCAATCTTAAGTGGTAGATATTTGGGGGCACCTATACATGAGCAGCCAGGCTGCTCCAATGCACCATTAATCAAGTCTGCTGGAGTGTGGCAATTACCGTGCTCCAGCAGTTTCCAGTGTCTCATGCATCAGTGCCCCCATGCTTAAAAATGGAGGTGGGGGTGCTTTATCTAAAGCTTGTAATATACAAGATGCTCCAGGCAGCTTAATTAGAGTGGCTCTCAGAGCTGCTCTAATTAAAGTGCCCCCAACCCATGAAGACCATAAACACCCTTGAAGACCAGTAAATTCCTCTCACCAAACGAGGTTCTACCAGAACAGCTATGACTGAAAGCACCTATAAATTAAGTGCACCTAAAAAATTAGGAGGAATTGCTAGATTTCTGCAAAGCAAACACAGAGCTGTAACTATTTTTCTTATTTCAAGGCATTTGAGAGCTAGGCAATGGTTTTGTTTTAAAGCCCATGCACAAAACAGTTGATTTTTCTTTCAATATCAGCAAATTATGTAAAAATTAATTGATCAAAATGTGAAAGTTTGTTGACTTGGTACATGGTAATGGTGACAGTAAGATAAAAAGCAAATCTGAGGTGATGGGAGTGTTGAAAAATTAAGACATAAACAGAGGTTTGCCTTAGCCACAGTGAAGTTGTACATTCTTAGTTTTCATCAACTGTCAAATTATTGGACAGTATGAAAATTACCCTTAGTTTTAACAGAGCCATTTACAAAAGATTTAGATCCATTTCTAGCTCTGTAATATTAGGTTAAAATACGAGAGCTTAATTTTTTTCATGCAACTGGGAATTTTTTCAGTTATCTCATTCATTTCATAAAAAAATAATTCCTCAGTAATTGAAAATGTGTTTTAAGACTCTTCTATAGGATGTAACACATATTTGGGTTACATCTTCTCTCTTCTATAGGAGAGACTCTTCTATAGGATGTAACATCATTTTCATGTAACAAATGCTATCATGAAATATTTACGTGAGAGAAATTATGAACAATGTCCTTGTAAGGTTATTTTTATTCCCGTCTCCTGAATATTTATGGGCCCAAAATTTACTCTCATTCCTAGGAAATGTTCCATTTCAAGGGGAGCTTTGCTGGATAAAGAAGTCTCCACTTCCAAATTATTATTTTGGAAAAAATTAACAGAGACCATCTGAGACCACATGCTCTCATTTGATCTCTCTCTCAAAGACACAGAGAGGGACATGCACAGGACTGTTTTTCTCTCCCCCTCCTTCCACAGATAAGTTTAGCTTTAGTCACGTACTTCAGCATGTGTGGAATCTGTTACAGTCAAAGTGGACTATTTTGTGGTTAAGGGGTCAGAGCATGTGCTGAAATACCTTCCTGAATTGTGGGCAAAAACTCCCTCAAACCTTATTTACAATAGTTCTATGTATTCTCCTAATCCTCTGTTGTATCTACTTAAGTCCTGTGGTAAAAGTGAATTAAGACACATTTTTATTTTGTATGCTTGACCTATATGATAAGACATGAATATTATTTTATTGGCATAGTGCCCAGGAAAACTCATCCCTGACTAGGACACCCCAACACGCAAAGCATCACATAAAATATAACAAGAAATACACTGATAAGTAGTTAGCCATGTTAGTCTGAAGTCAGGCAGAAGTCAGGTACAGGGGCAAGAAAGAACATTCCCAGCTTCAGAAAGCCTACAATCCAAGTAAAGTCAAGAAGACAACAGATGGATACAGACAGACAAGGAAGCACAAGGAAACAGTGAGACAATACAGCATGGCATACAGCAGTCACAGCATTATATAAACTCAGAAAGTCTGTACCATCAAAACAGGAAACATGAAAGTTAAACCGAATACACTAACATGCAAACTAAGCTGCAGAGGACTAGATTCCTTCCCATGTGACTGCATGCACATACAGAAAGGTAAGTGTATCCAAGTTTTGTAACAGATTCTGGCCTATCACCAGTCTCCTCTCTGGTTAATGTTATCTCAGAATTTGCTGAATTAACCAATTGCTAAATATCCATTGCCTAGGGAACACTTCCCTGGAAAGCCAACAGCTATACTCATCCTCAAATACTTTCATTCATGGACTGATATAACACAGATTTTTTCTTTACATTCTTACTACAGCATCCCAACCTCACAGTTCATTTCCACTCGCCATGCTAAGGTTTCATCATACGTATCAGCAATCAGAGTAACTTAAAGCATATCTTAGAAGGAACTTACTCATGAGATTTTGATTCTGTCCAAGTGATTGCTAGGGATTCCTGGCAGCTTTCTACTAGAATATGTATATGCGGCAGAGATTTCTTCTGGCCTTCAAGTGCATCAATTAGATTTAATACACAATTTGTTGTAAAAATTCTGGTCACACACCCAAAGTTTGACAGTTCAACTGATAGCTTTGCTAAAAACATATGCAGCAGTATTTAAAAAACTGGATATTATCTATCCACCCTCTGTTTTTTTCTGCAAATAAGACTCCAATGCTTAACTTCATGCAGATGTCTTAGCACTGTTTAAGAGCCACTTTTTGGATCTATAGTCAGACCGCAGAATATACATACAGAAAATTTATAGAGCTGCTACTCCTGTTTGCAGGCACAATTTAAGGGTTTTATTTTAAGAGGTGCTTCCCATTATGCCCCAATCCAGCAGAACATTTAATTACTTCAATTTAAGCATTTGTGTAAGCTCAAAGCTAATAGGACTCTATTAGAATATATTTCTTCATATACTGCAGAAGAGGGATTAAAACATTACATGGCTTCAGATTTGTTAAACAAAATTGATTAGTGTGCAGCTATTAGAAAAAGCTACGTAAATTTCAAATAAAAGGGAACATAGGGGCAAGGAGAAATTTTTAGTGAAATCACACCTGACAGCTACATCAAAGATGTTAGTTCTTCCTGAGGGATCCCTCACAAATTGCTACTGCACAATTGCTTGTAAACAAATACAGATCCCCATTTCAGGTAAAGTGCTGGGGAACGGAAATGTTCTGTGACATTTGCCATGTAGACCAGAAACAGGATTAATTTCAGTGCTAATGCTGGACATTTAACCACTATCTTCTGAAAGACCTGGGAAGAAATAAGTCAGCTAACAAGGGGGAAAATACCAAAATGAAAGGAGCGATAGGTAAAAAAATGAATATCATCAGTCTGCTTTATGATTTATTTATACAGCAATGAAGATCTTCTATGCTATAACTTATTCAATTCACATGATTCTCAAATTTATTTTCAGAAAGACATAGTAACAATTATTTGCTTCAGTAGCCAATTGCAAATCAATTTCATTTTAGGAAAACTCACAATTAGTAAAAAAACAAAAAAAACCCTTGAGAACCAACTGGTAATATCAGTATTGCTATAAAGCCTTTCATATGTTTTTACAAGAGGCAGGCAAGGTTCTCTGAGTAGACATGATATCTTTTATTAGACCAACTTAGTAGTTGAAAAAAGTTCCTAGCAAGCTTTCCTGTGCAATCACCCTTCTTCAGTTATAGGAAGTCTCTGCTGTTCTGAGACTCGAAGGACTAAGAGAAGCTAAAAGTGTGACAAGATGTCAGTGAAAATGTAAATAGGCAGAAATTAGGAAAACAAAAGGTAAAGCAGGGAAGGGAGGGGGGAAAAAAGCCAAAGGAGTAAGGGAGACTCTACAGTAGTTGTAATGAGAGAGTAAGTATTATTAATTCAGTTTTAAAGAAATGGAAATAGAGAACAGGTTTTTCTATATTAGAGTGAGGTTGAAGTTATTTAAGACATGATGTTTTTCAGAAGTGTTGAGCTTCATAGGTTGCTTTGTACTTTTGAAAAAAAAGTCATGGTGCTTATTTTGGGACCCAACTTTGTGTCTACTTTTGAAAATTTGGGGCTAAGGTCATTTACCCAAGATCACACAGTGACTGTTTAAAGTCCATATTCTAAATCTCTTAACAACAACTGCTCGAACTGGCAATATAATGCAATAAAACTACTGCATTTCTTTAACCACACAGGCTAGGGACAGACATCCAAAATGCCTGAGCATGAACTGATTCAATCTTTGCAAGTTCATAGAATCATAGAAGTAGGGTCGGAAGGGACCTTGTAGATCTTCAAGTCCGATCCCCTGCCTGGGCAGGAGGAAAACTGGGCTCAAATGACCCCAGCCAGGTAGGCATCAAGCCTCTTCTTAAAGACCCCCAGGGTAGGAGCCAGCACCACTTCCTTGGAAGTTGGTTCCAGATCCTAGCTGCCCTAACTGTGAAGTAGTTCTTATGGATGTCTAATCTAAACCTACTCTCCAACAACTTGTGGCCGTTATTCCTTGTTATCTAAGTTAGTCCAACCTGGCTAGGTTGAACTGGTTTGTAACTGGACAGACATTTTCTCTGGACTGAAGAAATTCAGGCACATGCCTGCAGTGGCTCAGGCTAGAAGCTGGGAGGCACTAGAGCAGCCCTCCCTTCCCTTGCATGGTCAGGCCTTCGCAGGACCTCTGATTAGGGAGTCTGCCTGCACCATCCCTGGCTTTTCCCCACTGGCTGCTCAAGGGGTGGGAGTGTTGCCAGCCCTGTGCATGTGTGTTTGGGGGGGGTGTAGTGCATGCATCTGTTGATGATACAGAGCTTTTCAATCTCCCTCCCTGCTTCTTTATACTGTCTGCAGCAAACTGACAGGCAAACAAGCCAACAGGGAACTGATAAGTGTTTATCACCCCATCAGCAAAACAATAGCCTCTCTCCATTAGTTCAAACTCTTCTTACACAGCTTACCAGCTGACCTGTTGATTAGCTCCAAAAAGCCGTAAGCAGTCACTGTTCTGTCTGCCTATCCCAGAGACGCACATATGGACACCTCTTGGCATTAGCTAGCATACCACATGCTCAAGGGCTGGGTTCTGTGCTCTGGGAGATAGAAGGGAGGGAGGGGAGATTCCTGCTTCAGTAGTGAGGGAGGAGGTAGGGTAGGGGGAAGCCAGGCAGACCCTGCTGTATCTGCACTCTCTGCTGGAGCTCCAGCTAGGGAGAATAGGGGTGGGGCCAGCTCTGCTGTGGAGCTGAGATATCTGCCCAGCCCAGAGAGCATGCCAAGATGCTGGGGGAGTCTGGTTTATTTTAAACCAGGAAGGGGGCTGGGACAGACATTGCATAAAATGGTTTGAGCCAAATTAGTTATGTCTGATACTACATTTAACCAGGTTTATCTCAAACCAGTTTCAGCCATTTTCACATTGTGCACTGAACATCTGTTCTGTTACACGTGTAAACCAGTTTCTGATCACTTAAACCGGTTTATGTGTAATATCTGTCCCTAGCCATAGGCTACTATTTTGGGCAAACAAAAACCTGCACAAAGTTTGGGAAATTCTGCTGTTTTTCTTGTAGAATTTTACACATCACCAACTATATCACAACTTTCAATTATCAACTTTTAAAATATTTTGCAAGTATTTATGAATGAGACATATAACATATTACCAATCATGACTGTCTAACTATCACATTAGGAACTATACCTATTGTTTTATTTAAAAATGCATATGCTGCAGCAGGGAGATGCTAGAAGGAAATAAACCCCAGACATTGATGATGTGGCTGCCACACAGACCTTAAATAGCACCCAGTGAAGGAATGTAATCCTGGTGAATTTCAAATTCCAGCTGAAGCTGACTGCACACTTTTTAACAATGTACAAATCACTGATTTAGCACCAGTACTCTCTTTTCAAAACACAACACAAAACAGTTGCCCCATCACTTAATCGGACTTTAAAAGCATCCTCTATCACATCGCAGGATGCTTTAATACAGAGGATGTTTGTAAGGTATCATTTAGCATGAAGACCGCTAACTTATAATTTTCTAGAATACAGGCCTTATCAAACCACAACTCTACTAGGGTATTTGTGAAGCAGTTTATAGAGGTAACTGAAAAAGAACTACATATCTATCCTCAGGGATGAAAATGAAGTAAGCTGTGGTCTATCTAGACCTGATGATGAATGTCTTGCATTCAAAAGCTTGTCTAACTCTATCCCAACTACATAGTTGGCGTAATAAAAGATACCTTAAAAATTCTTTGTCTCTCACTTAATTTCTGAACCATCATGGCTATAACATCCCTCTTACATTACTGTCTATAACAGGGGTTTTCAACTTTTTTTAGTGGCGTACCCCCGGCAGCCACTTGACAAGGGGGGGTCCAGAACTAGAAGCGCTGGCAGCAAAACAGGTATGTGTCCTCCTGGTTGACAACCCCTTGTCTATAACAAACTAATTCAGGGCAAGGTATGGAGATATATTTTGGATATAATTATTAGTCTCCCATTACCTAGCATATTAAAAAATACAGAAGGACATTAGTTATCAACATTATCAATATTAGTTTACATAGCTGCTGGGATTCTTTTCTTGTCAGCAGGCCTACAATAATTCATACATCTCACAAACATGTCAAGTCTACCAAGCTAACTTGTTGCTGAATTCTGGCAAAGAAAACAAAGCAAATATAACCAGACTGATTTTTTCCCAGGCTGTTTTCCCCCAGTTGCCTACTGTAATCTGTAAAACATTCCAGCTGCTTTAAGCATTCCAACTAGAGCCCACACTCCACTGTTTGTTCTACTATGTTCACTGATGACTTCACAGTAAAGTGCTTTGAGGAAGACAGAGGCAGACAAGGTTCTTTGGGTAAATGTGGTACCTTTTATTAGACCAACTAAATAGTTGGAAAAAAATTGTTTTTTGCAAGCTTTTGGGCACAAACACCCTTCCTTCAGGCAGACTCTCCCTATGCCTGAAGTGGTAGAGGTTGACACTTGGTTTTCTGAGATATGAGAATTAGGCTTTTGTATAACAAGTTTTTGACCACTTGATCCTGAAGCACTCCTGAATCAGGAATGATGTTAATTAGAGTTTACCTCTAGTTTAAAACCACAGCAACCAACTCTTTAAATGGTAACTTTCCACATAGAAGACATGCACCTTATAGACTAAATAAGATGATATATAAAGTGGAATGAATGATATGAATAAAAAGTTTTACACTATTTACCAGAGCGAGAGAAGGGAGGGTGGGGGGGTGGGAGGAGGTCACTCCTAGAAACAAACAAACAAAAAGCCCATAGGGACAAAAGGGGTCACACAAAAGCTGATTCAGGAAATGGGATCAGATAACATGTCAGAAGGTGGGGCAGCTCTCATCTTTATAGACTAAGATATATATAGAGAGAGAGAGAGGGAGTGCCTGCAAAAGAAAGTGAGCACAAGTTTTCCTGAACCTCAGATCACTCTATCAGATACTGTAAGATAACATTTCAGATAACTAATTTTAGGTATTTTTGAGTTGCATTGTTAGCTGTACTCTGCCGCCCTAGCTACAATACAGGACCGCTCTATTTTGGTTCTTACACGCCAGCAATCACTCAAGCATAATATTTAAGTTAGTTCAAAGGTGGGCTTTTCTCCAAGCATTAGCAAAACAGTCTTCAAAAAAAATATTTCAGTTTAGGTACTGCCGCTTGTGTTTCCCACTTTTTATGTGGATAAACTAAAGAGCAGGAGGCTTAGTTATCTTATTTCTAGATTAGAACATTTTTATCAGCTTTCTGTCCCTCCACTAAAAAAGAAAACATGGTCCCACAGCATAGGATCTCTTCTGTTCAGGTATATAATCTTCAGAAATATTTTAATCATTTTGTAGCAGTTGCCTACTGACCTTCCTAATTTCTTATCCACATATTCCAGAAGTGAGAGAAAGTGGCTCCTACTATATCTCATAACAACGGAACTTCTCATGTAATCTTCTTTAGCTTGACCTCCATGATAAATACAAGTTGGGGTGGGCAAGCCAAAGAATACAGAGCAATCATTCCCTTTAGTGGCAGAACTGGGTATTAACAGAATGACAGTAACTGTCCTCACATGATACAGTTACAACACGGTGATTTTTATCCATGTTAAGGTGTAAAATTCAACAGCTATGACCATTTTGCATTATGGGCTCAGAAAATTAAGATATACAGCATGTCATGTAGAAACCGGCTTTTTTTCCTTTTAAAAGAGAAATGCAAATAGTATTTTGCTATATTTTACCTTTTTTTCTGAACTTGCAATGTTGTTTACTATTTTTTTGGATTTTGGACTGTTCTTTTCCCTCAACAGCAAAATGGAAATTACTATCTCAAGCATGTTTACAAAATGACTAACTTTTCAAAACGTATTTACAGATCAAGACCTTATCATAATGTAATTTCACATTCATATATACATGTAAAACGTGACTAAAATTAACAGCATGTCAAATAGCAATAAAAAACAACCCCCCACAAAACATCAGACAAAACCAAAACAGAACAACAGTCTTCCTCCACACCTACGCCACGCATCAAAACCCACAATGCTGCAATCCTTACAAAGCACAACATATGGTACTAGTAGCAGATCTCTCTCCATCAGGCAGCTTGTCACAACCATAGCTGGAGTCTGAATGAAAGCTGTCTCTCTATATAAGCAGTTCTAGAGCACCATGAGTACAGCATTGAACAGTCTCCCTAAGCTGCTCCCATTTTTTGAAGGGTTACTGATTATTCCTTCCTCCCCTCCTGCAAAATATCCCACTGTTTTTTAAATATTTGTCAGCACAGGTGATTTTCTACACCTAATTTTCCTAAACATATCAATGAGAAAGCATGGAAAATACATTTTTCCTTTTACTTACTACATTTGCCACCACTGTGCTGCAGAAACATTTCAGAATGCTGCATAGTACTGACACTTTTTCTAAAGCTATTTCTGCATATTTTACTGAAGCTTCACCATAGGTATAAAAATCAAGTAGAAAATTCAGGTATTTATAAACAACTAATTAAAACAAATTGCTTAACAGAATAATGGACCCACAAATCTACTTGTAAAATTTGTTGAAATTAAAAATTCAAAGCGTAAACCCTCATACATTACTTAAGTGATGCGTATTGTAGGAAAGCCTAAAAGAGATGCACTGTTTTTTCTACGCAATGCTAAGCCAAATAATTAAAAGCTTCATGTGTTACTTGTAGCAGTCAGTGAGCGTCAATATATGCACATAGTATGACAAAAAGGTATACCTTAGCATCCTGTAAGCAAATTCTAAATTAAATTAAAAACTTCATGAAACTGTGGGTTCAACTATGCACCATATCACAAGAATGCCAGCAACAGCACAAAATGAAAATACTACACTGAAAATTACCAGAGTGTATTTATGATTAACTGGTTGGTGTTTTCTTCCCTTCTTGATATACCAGAAAAGAGACATTTCCTTTCTAAAAGAATAAAAGCACATAAGGCTGTTTCAAAGCATTCTCTCTACCTGCTATCAATTCCAGGCGTAGACAGAGCCCCACTACAGTGACAGAACAGTTTGCTACATACACACACTTGACAGACACGGCAAGGAACTAATCAGTGAACGTTATCTACCACCGAAGTGTATTGTGAGTGGTGACCATACAAGGAAAGAAAGGCTTCCTATGTTCAAGAGTGGTTGCAGTGCACTAGATTGCTGAAAAGGCCAAATCATTTAAAGAGACAGAATAATTTTAGCTGAACAGCTCACAAGAACATTAAAATGTAGGGGATCAAAGCTGCTAACAACATTTACAAAGTTGTTACACTATAAACTAAATATATTCCTGTCCTTAACAGGTAGCATTTTCCCTAGCTTCATTAGTGTTTTTAAAAATAATTTTGTTGCAACTGTTCAACTGTAGTTTCTGTATTGTTTTTAAAAGGTTTTAAAAACTACTTGTTTTAAAAACTAGTTATTTGAATACATGAATGAGGAACCACACAGAGAATGTTATATTTAACAAAGTAACCTCACCAAATAGATCTCAGAGTCATAACAAGAGCCAGCCAATCCCAGGGAAGGGCTGCTTAGAATATTTGAAGGAAATTTTACGAGTTCAATTCTACCCATAATGAAATACCAGGGATTTCACTTTACTTTAATGGGGGCCAGATTTAAGCCCAATTTTTTATAATCAGAATATATAGCAAGCAGGTTCCTAATAGCTTGTATAACCCAAAAAGATTCTCTAGATTATCAGGAAACATTTCCAGTAGCATTTTTATACATTCTCACAAAAGGAACTGGTGCTGCCTCCATGGCATTAGAATTGTAGATTATTGCATTTTCTTGCATACGACATGCCCCAAATATAATATGCACCTTGTTTTGAAAAGCAGAATGAAGAAAAAGATTTTTTCTAGAGTTATGGCTGCATAGAGCGGGACAGAACCTAATCTTCAGATGACTAACTTCCATTTCCTGCATAACTAAAGTTGAACCCACAGCTGCTGCTCATAAGACTGGCCTCCATGGGTGTGTCTATGAGTCTAAAAAGAGCTAAAGAGTCTATGCAATAGAGAGAGCAGGAGTAGGAAAATCAGCTTCCCCACTTAATACGTACACCACAATTTTGGGCAGCTGATTTTTGAGGAAAAAGTGAGAAAATATTGTAACATACAATTTATCCTGAAGCAAATGTACCATTAAAACAACCATAAAGCAGCACATAAGTACATTCTATAGACATTATAAAATTTCAAACCAATTACTACAAAATGCAAGTTATGAAGCACTACTAAAGAGATACAGCTTCAGAGTATATTTTAGAAGTTCTCTCAAACTAATGTTTTTGTATATAATGAAATTAAAGTTCTGCTCCATTCACACAAGCATTTTATATTGTGTTTTGTTAATTGAGCATCTAAAATTTCACATACATGTGCTTTACTGTTCAGATACCATTTATAGCTCAAATATTTAAAGTTATACAAAACAACATTCAACATTTGGCTCTTTAGCTTGATCCTGTCCTTGTAAAGGGAATGCTAGGTAGTATTATAACAAGATTAAGTCAGTGACCTAATCTACTGTTACGCACTGCCCTAAAATCCAGATACTCTCCCAAAGAATATCAACATTTAAAAAAATGACAACATGCCCTGAATCTAAGAAGTGGGACTCTTGATCTTCAGATCCAAGCCAGCCAAAACATAAGTAATTCAAACATTAAGACAGTCTGAATCATTGCTTTTCAATGCAGTATTTCTCAGAAGCAGGAACTAAAGAAATCAATTTGTCCCAATTTATGAGACCTGCCGAATATGCCAACCACTTCTGCTTATTATTGGCATATAAAGCAAAGTGGATACCACTTTGAGAAAGGCAAATGAGTACACACAATATAGCAATGCATTATGGAGTTACTGAAATACTGTAAGATTCAGAAATATCACTAGCCAGTAATGATTGGATTTAATCAGGTACTGAAATAAGGAAGTTATCAGAATAATTATATTTAATAACTCATTTTATGGAATATATCATTGAAATGTTTGAGATATGTATTTTGGAAGCTCAGTGATACACAAAGCGAAGGAAAATTATTTCTGTCCTAAGAGTTTCAAGTAGTTCCTCGGTACCTTCCCAATCCCAAAACATTTATGGAGAGTTGCTAATCTCTCAATTCAAACTGAAACACATTCTTCTTTCACTTTAAACCCCAGTTTGGCATCCTCTCATTTACGAAAATGAAGTAATTTCTCCCAAAATGTCCCAGACTAAAAAAGGTCTTCAGCCTC
>NW_005842012.1:1808339-1829325 GCF_000455745.1 Alligator sinensis | reverse complement strand
GAATGAGAGAGAGAGACAAAGACAGCCTGCCCAAAGGTAGATATGGTCAATTCTTCTGTCAAAATCAAGCTGCAGTCCCATGCTTATTTCAATCCTTGACAAAAATGATGCTTTCCATTACCTTTTAACAGGTACTGACAAGTTTGGTTCCTGAAAACAACTTCTACTTATGGCTCTGACACACATTTGTAGGCAGGCAGACTACACGCTAAGCAATAGGATCATGGGACAGAGCCATATAAGTTAGATTGTGGACAGGCCTAACTTTCAACTATTTTAAAAGGGGGAGGGGAGAAAGGGAGGGGCAGCTGCACTGTGGAAGGGCGTCATCTTTCAGCTAGCCCTCATTCATGTTCTTGTACATTTATGGGTGCACTTATTCTGTGTTATTTTAAAGTAGTAAAAGCAGGAGAGAAAAGGGGAACATGCTCACGCAATTTCTTTATGTTAGGTCTAAGTTTATAACTTTGGCTCTACTATACCTCTACAGTTTCCCAACTCCTTATGAGTTTCTCTAACCTTGTGAGCTAGAATCAAACCTCCTTGTAACTCAGAAGAAGATGAACCAAAACAAAATGTTCTAGAAGAAACAGTTTTGTTGATTTGGTTGATGGCACTATTCTACTTCAGTAATAGATGGGGGGCATGTCTATGTGTGCAATTAATGTACATGAATAAAAGCTCTGGAATTTATTGCTCGTGGGCACACCATTTGAACATGCACCCAGGAGCAATAAACTCCACAGCAATAAGCTCCAGAGTTTATTCATGCGTAGCATGATGAGCTGGGTTGGAGTAGTCCCAGCTAGCAGGGGACCTGGGGGGTTAGCCCGCAAGCCTAGACTGCTCTTCCCAGCCCAATGTGCTGTGGAAGGCTGGCTGGGGCATAAAAGGTACTTCAGGGAGCGATCCTAGATGCACAAGCTAAGGCTATTCCATCTTGGAGGAAAGGCAACAAGAGGGCACAGCAGCCCTCTTGGCTCTCCAGGGAACTGGCGGTTCTCCTGCGTCTAAAAAGACAGACCTACAAAGGATGGAGGACGGGATCCACCTCCAAGGAGGAATACTGTGCACTGGTCCGGACCTGCAGGGAGCAAACCAGGAAAGCCAAGACTGCCATGGAACTCCAACTGGCTACAAGTATCAAGGACAATAAAAAGCCCTTTTTCAGATATGTGGGGAGCCAGAGGAAAAGCAAGGGCAACATTGGACCCCTGCTAAATCAAAAGGGAGAACTGACGACCAACGCCCAGGAAAAAGCCAACTTGCTAAATGGGTACTTTGCGTCCGTCTTTCACAAGTCCCATGGGATGCCCCTGCCCATTACAGGACAGGGACGCCTAAGTGAGGGTGGTTCCTTGCCCTCCATCAATGCTGACCTTGTGAAGGAACAGCTTGCAGTCACCATCATTAGCTAACCTTGGAGATGGGAAATGAATCTTTACTACCTTGTCAATGGGATAAAAAATGTAATAAAACCATAATTCTTCTAAAAATCCCTGAAAACAAGGAAACAAGGAACAGTTTGAGGCTGGACACCTTCAAGTCAGCTGCCCCTGACAATTTACCCGCAGAGTACTCAAGGAGCTGGCTAGCATCATAGCTCAGCCTCTGGCACGGATCTTAGAGAGCTCCTGGCGCTCTGGTGAAGTGCCTGATGATTGGAAGAAGGCCAATGTGGTGCCTATCTTCAACAAAGGCTTCACTGATCATGTCTTCAAGGTTAAAGTGAAGATTGTAAAAGAAGCATACTACATACTTAAGAAATAACTCATGGCTAAACAGTGATGTCAACTGTGGGTATCTCCTTATTTCTGCTCAACCAAGATGAAAACCTTGGCGAATAGAAGGAAGAGCCCTTCAAAGCGGTTTTATTTTAGCCACGCTTTCAACTGAATTTGACACATCCATGGGACGTGAAGAGTGGAACAGTTTATACCCCTAATGAGAGTTTGTACTTTATTACCAGCCACAGTTGCTACAAGATGGAATACTCTATACTCTAGTTTCTCACAAAGTATACATACAGTAAAATTTTAAAATTTTCTCCCAGCTGTTGCTGAGGGACAAGTCAATCCTGTTTGCTGGACAAATCATTTAACATGTCATCCTAAAGAGGAGAAGCAATTACAAGAATGGCTTAAATTCCAGCAAAGTTGATTAGATTGCTACTGTTTAATAATGTTTGCATTTCAATTGTTCCTGACTACATTCAGGGATGTATTTGGTAGCCATGTTGGTCTGAGACAAAAAGAAATGCAAAACTCTAGAACTCTTGGTTCAGAGATGGTATCTTTTATTAGACCAACTAAGAAATTGTAAAACAATTATCTTTTTCTGACAGCTTTTGGGCACACATGCCCTTCCTCAGGCTCAGGGAAAATTAAAGATAGTAAAAGGTCACCATAGGTAGAAAATAAACTTCATTTTTGCACAGAGGAAGCTGAAGGTGGAACTATGTTCCTCTGGGTCCAAGAGAGTGTCTTTGTGAGTTGCTCTCTGATGTGTAGATAAGGCAGAATTCCTTCCCTGGTGGTGTCAGATGGCAGAAAGGCATGGAGGTATAGAAATCTTTCTTGTTGTTCAGCAATGAAGTTTAAATCCAAAATTTAAATTTAAAATTTAAATCATCAGCAGGACAATCAATGGGTTATTTACTTTTCACCCAACGAAGTGGAACAGCTGTATTGGGACACATTTCTAGTCTCAGCAAGCTGAGTTAAGAAATCCACTATATTGGTTGCCATCAAATGGCTTTGAGAGAGAGAGAGAGAGAGAGAGAAATGCTAGAAAGATGGCACAGTCCCCCGTACCATATGCTGGTTTTAAGAGCTGGTGTGGAGACATCTCTTCCCATCCCTATTTGGTACCTCTATGAAAGGGATGTGGCAACAGGTTCATTACACCTGGTTTCAAGGGTGTGACTCATGAGAAAGCCTGGCCTTCACTAGACAAGTCTGCCCCCTCCAACTAATTCAGCAGCTTTAAGTACAGCATAAGCTACTGCTGCATAGCTCTAGACATTTTAGTGATCAGTTAGTCATGCTGCTAGGATCTTCTTGAAAAAGTGAATGAGAGACATGACTTTCAAACCATCTGTATCTCAGTTTAAACAAACAAACAACAAAACCTGCATGCATTTCCAACTTCCAGCTTTCTCTTGCTCAATTCCAAGGCTTGCTGCAAGCAAAACACATGTTAGAATCTCTCAAAATTTCTCTTAGAATGAGGTAACTGAATATAGGGATTGCAGTAGCTTCCTTCAAAATAGCATGCACAAATAAGGTAGCAGAAATAGTCATCAGTGGTTTAGGACCAACTACCATGTATCCTTTCTCTTTTATATCTATCATTTGTAAATATTTGTTTTTAGACTGTAATTCTCATTACTAATTTGCAGGCTTTTGGGGACAGAGGTATTTGTTTATCATTAGTATAAAAGGCAAAAAATTAGAGATGTTAGCTTACTGTGACTGTATACAGAACCTTGTGCCAATTACTGGTAGCCAAGTGATACCAGCACTTCCTGTCTCTGCCACCACAGAAACTGAGCTGGCATTAATGTTATTAGGGATTGTGGACATGGACAACTGCTGGTGTTCAGAGAACAAGAGACCCTAAACCTCCTATACAGAGCTGCCTTTTGAAAAACATGCTTGTTAATGCCTGCACTGTAATCAGAAGTCACATTTATCTTTAAAAAGGATGATGATGTCAGACAGAAAATAGGACGAGTGTAACCATGGGTAGATATAACTTTCAACCACTTCAGAACAGGGAGTTGTTGAGTTTGAGTATCATTGTGATATGGTAATGGCTACATTTGTATCCTCCTATAATGTTGTAAATTAACTAAATAGCGGTAACTTTAATCCTGAATGAAACAGGGTTATAGTTCAAACAATTTTGCTCCATTTATACTTCTATAGAAGCATAAACAAGTATACTGTAACAGCTTATATTAGTAATATTCCATATAAGTATGTCCACACCCTGAATCTCCATATTTCAAATAAGCATATTATGCTAAAAAAACTGACATTAAATGGACAGTAAATTGCAAAAAAAATTCTTATTTTAGGGAGAAGGGAAGTGCCAAGTTGTCAGTTAATAAATTGAAAAATTAAGCTCAGAAGATTGTGTGATTCATATGCCACCCCATCTCATGTAAGTTATGTACCATTTGCAACCATAAGCCTGTTGCTTTAAGATTTCATGTTCTTTCTGCTGGCTCACTGTTATCCAGGTTGTCAAAAGGCATTGTGATTGTATCACATTCAAAGAAATAGGACATGACAGGGAGGGCATATGCCTGAACATCCACACACACACAGGTCTACATTGAGAAGTGAAGAGAGAGATATATAGAAAGGACTAATATTCAGCATGTTGAAGTTCGAAGCTGCTGCTTTTGATTCCAAATAGATATTTGAGCTTCCAAATTGATATTGTGTTCTTTTTAATAAGTTTTAAATTTATCACATTTACTTGCATACTGCATGCTTATTTCTGTGACAGAACAGAAGCATGGAGATGCTGTAATGGCTGCCAAAGGCTCTGCTTCTCTCCCTTTTCTGCAGCCAGCATTCAGTAGGAACAGGGTCCAGTTTTAACTTTTTCATAACTGGGGAAATGGCAGTGAGAAGGTCAAACTAGCTCTTGCCTGAAGCAGCCAATAAACAGGCTGAGGATAAGTAAGCCAGCTGCTCAGTGCAATTAATTTTCAGCCATAATTGGAAATATCTTATTTTTTCTGTATTTCATCCTGCTTTCCCAAAACAAGGTGTCTCTCTTATTTGCGGGGGGAGGCAGGGAGTATGCAAGAAAATATTGTAGATTCTGACTGCAGACTAAGTGCCAGCTCCCATAAAGAACTTTGGACTTAAGATATATGTCACCTTCGTCCAGTGACAATCTTGAAAACCTTGCTCTACAGCTGCCCAACCAAGCCTCAGAAACACATCTGAAAGATGTCTGGAAATTCTACTTCTGCACAAAAGCGACGTGATTTTTGACAGGCAAAGGGGCCTGACTGAAGCCGAGGTCTGAACCTAATCCATGCCCAGGTGATAGGCATTCTTTCACTTGTTTCCCCCAAAGGGTAAGTCTAGTAGGCACTGTCAGTGTGCGCCTGATACAGACTCAACACAATCCAATGACTGTTTCATAAATACTGAAACTGTCATAAAAATAAGGAGCGTGAATGGGGAAACAAGGTATTCCTTTAGTGCAGGAATGGGCAAAGTCTGGTCCACGCACTGGATCTGGCCCATGGTCAACTCCATTTCCCAGCAGCCCCCGCTTGTGTCACTGTGACCAGTTTCCATGGAGACCCCAGGAGTGATGGGGCTGTGACAGTGCAGGACTATGTTTTCCATGGAGAGTTGGAGACCAGCCCCAGTAGCACTGGCAGGGTGAGCAGCTGGGCGTGGAGCTGCTCCAGGGCTGGGGTCTTATGACAATGACAGTAGGGTCCGGAGCCGGGGCAGAGCTGTGATCCGCTGCTCGAACACCCCAGCCAGGGGCATGCAGACAGTGGATCATGACTTTGCTGTGCTCTGTATCACACTGTCACCACTGCAAGATCCTGGCCCCAGCCCTGAAGCAGCTCCTTGCCCAGCTGTGTGCCCTGCCAGTGCTGCTGGGGCCAGTTTCCATGGAAACCTGGGCCCTGTGCTATCACGGCCCCGCCTATCTTGGGGTCTCCATGGAAACCAGTCATGGTGGGAAGGGGCTGCTGGGAAATGGAGTGGCCGGATCTGTGATTTTGCCCACTCCTGCTTTAGGGAGTGCTGTAATTAACTCGGGTACATGATCAGGCTTCCTCTTCTGTTCTCTCTCTCTCTCTGGCCCTATGACGTTGTAATTCTGTTCTACAATGGTGCAGCTCCCGGAAGCGGGAATAATCTCATCTGGAACACTAATATTCTCCCATGAAGAGATGCAAATCACTAGGCTATTGTACAAAGAGAGGCAACCAACATTCCCTCCTCTAGCATTTTACAATTAGTCTGCTCTGTTTTGTGGGAAGAACAGTTTTAACCACCTAACTTTAAGAGGAGGGCTCCCAATTATTTTTTCAGAAAGGATGGATGCACCTCCAGATAGCCCTAAGTGATGTGGCAGAAAGGCAAGATTTAACGTTTAGCTTTGTACTTGGTAAGCAGCTGCACAGATGCTGACCTTAGGTAGTTTCCAGATCATGTTGGCCGTTTTGGATTCCATTTGAGGCATGTAAGTGTACATGCAGGCTAAGAAGTCTGAATTCCACTCCAACAGCCTAAACATTGGATGCTAACACCTAAATTTTAGCACCCAAGTTTTTCAGCAGAATCAGCCCCAAGTCAATTGCTCATGTGTCACTGGTAACTGTACGATTCAAATAAACTACTGAGGCACATCCTACATTTTTCCAAGCCTCAGCAGTTTGCTTAGTACTTAGTGGAACTCTCGGAAGTTACGTTATAAGTCAGCTAACACCCTCCTCCAAGAAAGCTCTACAAGGCTACCCTCAGAGTTTTTTATTACGGCTGGTAACATCCTAAGAATGTGGCGCCAAAGAGCTTAGAGACCTGCTGAAAGCACAGAAATGTCCATACCCATCATGCCAGTCACACTGTGGTCTCCAGGGAGAGTAGCTTCAAAGAAATAGCAGTGTCTGGGAATCTCATAGATCACCAGTTACTTTGCAGCAAGACAGATTCTTGCTTTCATGGGAGACAAGTCAGCTTTATGCTGGAGCTTCCTTCGTGCTATTTGGGAAGGACCATTACACAGCATTGCAAATAAAATACGTTGTTCTTTCCAAGAAGTTTGTTTTTCCTAAAGCCTTTTCCTAAAAAATGACTCTATACTCTAATGCCACATACTGTAGAGTCTGTATGACATTTTGTATCCAGAGTGAATACAGAGAGGTGGTCTCAGTGAGGGGACACATCAAGAGACTTCTATCCAGTAAACATCTCTCCGCCCTTAAGAAATTGGTGGTCATGATCAATTCATAGACAGATATACAGGTCCAGATAGAGGTAAACTGCCTCAAGTTGCAGTTCATTAACATCACCAAACTTATTGCCAATAGCAGAGAAAAACAGTGTGACAAAAGTGCAGTGATCATACAAAAACCTGAATACTGTGATGAAGAGATATCCTGTGATATGAAGGAAGCTGCTACACAAAACAAACCACAACAACAAAAACAATACAAAATCTAGACTGGAGATGTAGCCATCTTAACCATCAATCACTGATGATAAAAAACCCAAACACTAATTTAAAGAGAGGTTTTGCAATTTGCGCTTTGAAAATGTCCTCCTTCTTAAAAATATAAAATAAAATGTTGATTAAATGCCCTGTTCTTGAGTACTGCCATGAAAAAGAAAGGGAATTTTAAAACTACCCAAGGCAATTGGGTGAGCGTGGAGAGTTCCAGATCTCTAAAAAGCAAAAACAGGTGAATGAAAAACAAACCTACCCTCCTCCAAGCCCTGCTCTCAAATCAGCATGCCTATTCTTCCTGTGTTTTGAACTGACATTATAGCATAACCAATAGTCCAAAGTCACATTCCTGTTGACTGTATGTGCCTTTTATCAAAGCATGTATACACACTCCTTACAAATCAGTTAAGTTTTGCATCTACAATACACAGGTAAAAAGTACTACTTCAAAAAATCATAAATACCACATGCTTTGCATCAAAGCCATTTCCCACCTACCCACATCATGTGATAAAACTTCCCAGAACACATTCAGAGTTGGCAATATAATTCCTGGACCACGATGGCTACATCACTCTAACACTGCATTTTTTAGACAGTAATTCATACTTTCATCAGCTAGTTATTACTAGATAGTACTAGTATAGCATCAAAGTTAGCCAAAGTACATTTCCAACCATTTTTGTTCTCTTGAATAAAAGGTTTTGCAAATATCTAAGCTGCATTCTAGTATTTCTTCTCTTTTCACATGATAATTTTGAGAGGTGACCAATAAGATCCCTTTTCACGGTTTGATGTTAGATAACTATTGCAATAACACAGTTACTACTGTTACATTAATTTCATTTTGGAATCTATTTAATGCACAGGTCTTTTAAAATGTCTAGGTTTCTGTCTTTCATGATAATTACAGCTTTTTAAGTAATCCTACAACTGTTTGCAAATTGCTATATTTATCCATATATCTACATTTTAAAGCTTTAAAACATATACATTGTGCTTTCTGCTCAGAGGTCTGCTTTGTTTTTTATAGAGCTATTGTTTTTAAAGTTTCAACTTCTTCAGTGTTTATAAGCAAATGATGCTACACATGTTGATAACTGCATTAACAGGCAAGGCCGATGACAATATAACTTATGTAAATAAACCGGATCAGTTCCAATCACTGGAACAAATGCAATCATATAACAAACAACCAAACTATTTTTGGATATGTCAATATCAGAAAGTTTGGATCATTTCAAGCTACTAGACAAACCTACTGTGCTAGGAAAAAATACATCTGTTCTTTCTGTACATTTTCTGTTGCTAGGAGTACTAGTGTCTAAGTAAAAAAGACGGAAAAACTGTCCACCAAAAAAAAAAAAATCCATCAACTGAAGCTTCATTTCTAAAGCTTCATTTGGAAAGATTTTCAGTTCTGCCAGTTTTTTTGGTCCAATCTGTTTTGCTTTGTGTATTTTGTAAGCAGCTTAGTGCAAATAACTTCTTTATAAATATGTCTGTTAGTATATTTTCAAATAATTCTTAAACTTTCAGTTACTTAAAAATCACTTCACAGTTTTCAAGACATTTTCCTTCCACACTTCCTGGCCCTTTCCACCAAATGATGTCACAGGCCCCAAAAACATGTGGCCAAGACTTAGCAAGATTCAAACAACACTAACATTTAACTGAATAACACAAACATCATGCAGTTTCAATAGCTAAGGCTTGAAAAATATATCAACATTTCACATTATTAAAAATTGAATGAGGAATTTCTGATGATCTCATGAAGTCTCTTCCAGCCCCTAATGTCTATGAAATCTATGAAATTTGTGGAAAGCAGAACACACTGCATCTGCCTAATACTAGGCTTCCTGCACTTTCCTCTGAGGCATCTGGTGCTGACCACTATCAGAAACTGGATATACTGGGTCTGATGGAGCAAAAGCCTGGTCCAATATGACATCTCTTATATTCTTATTTGTGTAACCTACGTGATCGCACAGCCCAACAGTTCTGAAATGCACACTGCACTTTCAGAATACTACGTCAGTGTTTTGTAGTGGTATAAGGAAGCATCCAGAATTAGGAGTAACTTGGTAATGTCACGTGGCCATCCCATTTTTTCCACCTCAATTTTAAATGTACAGTACTGAATTTAAATTATGCATTAGAACACTGCAGATAAAAATGTTATTATATTCTGTGTAAAAATAATAAGCAGTCATTCATTCACCTTTACCCAAATAAACTTGGAGGACACCTTTCAACTAGTAAACAATATAATATATAGTTTCATAGTTGGTAGGGTCGGAAGGGACTTGAACAAATCATCAAGTCTGACCCCCTGCCATGGCAGGAAAGAGTACTGGGGTCAAACAACCCCGGCAAAGTGTTCATCTAGCCTCCTCTTAAAGACCCCCAGGGTAGGAGCCAGCACCACTTCTCTTGGAAGTTGGTTCCAGATCCTAGCCGCCCTGACAATGAAGTAGCAACTCCTGATGTCTAGCCTGAAGCTACCCTCTGCCAGCTTGTGACCGTTGCTTCTTGTCATTCTTGGTAGTGCTCGGGGGACCAGGGACTCCCCCAATGCCTGCTGGTCCCCTCTGACTAGTTTGTAAACAGCCGCTAGATCCCATAGCCACTAGTTTGTAAACGGCCACTAGGTCCCATAGCCTCTCCTCGTAGGGCTTGCCCTGCTGACCCCTGATCATGTGAGTGGCCCTCCTCTGGACCCTCTCCATGTTATCCACATCCCTCCTGAAGTGCAGCGCCCAGAACTGGACACAGTTATAATTATAATTATATTATATATAATAGATAGATACCAAAATAAATATTTTAATTTTAAATAAAACAGACCTTATAGACTAATTACCAGTACATTGGAGAAAAACAAGAAATTACATCACAGGAAGAAAACACCACCACTTAAAAATACAAATGTAAGAAGTGTCTTGATTTTTAAAATCAGACCTGTTCAAATCAGGCAATTTTAAGTCAACAACCTCAGGAAGTATTGACAATGAAAGGCTAGCCCAGTCTTCAATAGCAGGAAAGTCAGAATTTACAGGTCCATTTTGCCACAAAAAAAAATAAAGAAAATAGACAGTGGATATCACTTTTCCTTCTTCGCTTCCTTTTCTAAGTTGAACTTCACTTGTCCACAGGAAAAAAGGAGGTTTTTAACTATAAGCTAAAAATAAATGCATTTTCATACAAAAACAAGAGCAAGTGGGATATCTCATTACTTTAGTCAGAGACCAATACTGCCTCCTTAAAAAAAGCAAGATGCAAGAAAGTATTGACAGATGATCTCAAAAATATTTATAAAAAATAGTCACCAGTTAATGTAAATTTGGTTTGCGTTAACATAAATTTTATTTTTAGTTAAGCTCCACATTTTCTACAAGTTTCTAGATTCTTTAAACCCACAGAGATGCAGTCTAAAATGTGCTTTAGAATGCTTAGGCAGACACGGTTCCTTGGGTGAATTTGATATCTTTTAGTAGACCAACCGAAATGGTTGGAGAATAGGTATTAAGCAAGCTTTCGAGTTCAAAAACCCTTCGTCAGGCTTTAGAATGCTTCATATTTAAAAACTTATCTAACTTTGTCCCAACTATACAGTTGGTCCAATAAAAGAAACTGTCCAAAAATATCCTTGCCTCTTTCCTAATTACTTAGGGCTGCCAACCCTCCAGGATTGCCCTTGAGCAGGGGTGGGCAAAATACAGCCCAGGGGCCAGATGCGGCCTGCCAGGCCATTCAATCCAGTCCGTGGGGCCCCTAAAAAATTTAGAAAATTAATATGAATCTGCCCTGGGCTGCCTGTCATGTGGCCCTCGATGGCTTGCTGAAACTCAGTAAGCAGCCCTCTGCCCAAAATACTTGCTCACCCCTGCCCTAGAGTCTCCAGGAATTAGATATAATCTCCAGGAGACTGCTGAGAGCCACCCGGGAGATAAATGATGCGGCATTCATTAAAATAAATATTAAGCGTTGAATCCAATTTATACAGCAGTCCAGTGGGTTTTTAAATTGTAATAGTAATGTACATTTGCCTTCCTGAGTACAGTAGAGTAGATCAGTCATTAATGTCATTACATCATGTGATGAAACCTCCTGGAATAGATTCAAACAGAGTTGGCAGCTCTATAATTCCTGGACCACGATGACTACATCACTCTAACACTACCTTTTTCAGACAGTCATTCATGCTTTCATCAGCTAGTTATTACTAGATAGTACGAGTTATTTAGTACCAGTGATTGATAAAATTGCCACAATCAATACATTTAATACCAGCAAAGTCTGGTGTATATGTATAAGCACCATGAAGACTCCATAATTTTAGCTCCCAGTCTTATTCTGCAAATCCCTACAAAGAACCTAACTCAGATAGTGGACCTCAAAACTCAGCCTCATTTCAACTTTTAAGACTAGGGTGAAATTTAAGCAGCTTCTCCCCAGAAGAGATGAACTTTTCTCAAAACTATTTGCATCTAAACACAAATAAGACATCCTTTTTGAGAAAACCTTTATGCAACTACTCATTTCCAACAATATTCTCAAGCCTTTAGACTTATAATTACCAAAAAACCCACCTCTTGAATTCACGCCGGTATCTGTACATCAGTTACATTTACAGAGATAGACCAAACTGAAGCAAACTGAATTAGGCAAATAGTTATTTGGGTAAATGTGACATCTTTTGTTAGACCAACTGAAGAGGTGGAAAAATTATTCTTTGCAAGCTTTTGAGAACAGGTGCCCTTCTTCAGGCCTAGGGAGAATTTGCTGGTGTTTGTTTTCTCTCTAGGATTAACTAGAAGTTTAAGCCAGTATGCAAAATGCAGTCTGGAAAAATGCAATTGTGTGGCATGGAAGATCAGAGGCACAGGAGTTAATGGGTGAGAGACAGGTAGGTTGCAGGGGGCAGGGAACAAAAGAGGGGAATGTTGACAGGTGATAAAATGTAGCTAGTAAATGTAGAGAGGTTTACCTCAGCTTATTAGATGGCAGACAGGCTATAATGTGCCAATGTCTACATTTAGTCCATGATTTTCTGTGTCCGGTAGATTTATGAAATGAAGTTAATTGGCTCATCTACAAAAATTCCCTCTGACGATTAGAACCGAGAGACTGGAGAGGGAGTGGTTGTCTTGTGAGAAATGTGCACCCACAGGTAATTCGGTATTTTTATCTTTGATAGATTTTCAGTGTGCATACAGTCTGGTACGCAGTTGTTTTTTTTCTTCTGTGTGTCTAAAAGCTTGCAAAGGACAATTTTTCCAATTATTAGGTTGGTCTAATAAAAGTTATCACATTTACCCAAATAACTGTGTCTGCTTATGTCCTTAGACCAACATAACTACAACCAACACCCCCAAAATATGGCAAATTGAATTATGTACTCAGTTTCCTATAAACTTGTGCGATGTTTAATATTCAAAAGTGATCCAAGCCGTTTCACTTAGATTTTTTAATGCTCTCTATGCAACACTGTGGATCACAGTAACATTGACCCTGTAATTGGAGATCAAAACATTGGAGATTGCCCCATTTCAGGGAAAAAGGTTCATGAGAAGTAAACATGATGTACATTTTCTACTTAGAGTATCTCCACCTTTATTCCCTAAATCTTTGACTAAGAGTCTGAGGCCAAACCTTCCTTGTGCTATTTGAATCTTACTGACCTGCACTTTGCTTACTTCCTTAACAGTGTGCTTCCCTCTCTTGCTTTCCTCTCCCTTTGAGGCACAGAGCATGCCATAGCAAGTTTATTAGTAAAAGCCTACAGATGAACCAAGTCTTGCCAAATACAGTAGTAGGGACTGATGACTGCCTGAACAGTTCCACAGATAGGCTCCTTACTAAAGTGTTCCTGCAGTAGTACCAGAAGCTTGAGACATGTCAGAGAAGTGACAGAGGAATGTAGAGAAGCCATTTACTGCTTTTCTTTGCTCCCTTACTATTTCAGGAACTCCAAGCAGCACACTGGGAACAAAATCTTGAAGGATCTTGAACAATAAAACATTATTTTCCCAGAAGCTACAGATGGTTACAACTTTACTCAAGGAGTTTGGAGGACAGATGCTTAACCTTCATCCTAGTAATGGAGCAGCTCTGAAGTAAATTACAAAGACACTATTCACCTGCTCTGCTGAAACATCTGAAATAGCCGGCAGCTGACAGAAGGGAGATGGTAAGATAAAGGAAGGAATTTTAAAAGAGAATTTATAAACTGAAAGAAGTGCAGTGTATTGGAGTGTCATTTACATAATCCAATTTACGATTGCTCTACATATTAATATTTTCTAGCACACCTTACAAAAAACTACTGGAATTTAACTTCCTGGAGTGACAGGTTGAGGTACATTTAATTGTCATCTGCCTACAATTTCTGCCACAAAAATAGGGCCAAGTACAGACATTCATTTCTACCAGTAAGAATTTCTGAAAATTAGGCTGGGAGCGGGAGCATGCATGACTTCTAGTATCCTAAATGGAGAGCTATACAAGCAAACTCTCCAACCAGGGGTCACTAGAGGGCCATTCTCTGGGCCACCCACCCATGGGGATCCCATAACTTGAAAGCTTGTCATCTCTGTTGCCTGAGAAGGAAGCAGGCTATCAATAGGCAACCTCCCTGACTTTAAATTGCCTTGTGAAATCCAGGTGGGTGACACCTGGGGTGATTTAAAGCTGGAGGTGTGCGGAAGCAAAGGAAGGGATAAATTCCCCTTTCCCAACTCCCCAGGTTTAAATCACACCGAGTACATCTACCTGTGCACTTTAATGCACGTCAGCCTATTTTAATGTGCATTAAAGCATCACTTAAAAACTATATATACACATACACACAGGTGTATATATGCATATGTATATAGGTGTATATACAGGTGTGTGTATATTATGTGTGTCTGTATCGTGCTTTTTACTTAATGCACATTAAAATAGGCTAATGCTCATTAAGCATCACTTAAAAAGCACGCTCTTTAATTAATATACATTAAGTCAGGCTAAAGCACATTTTCCTAGTACTGTACCTCACTATGGAGGGCACCTATACACAAGCACAGAGGCTGCTCCGATGTGCTGGAACTACAGTGTGTCGAAGCAGACTCAAGAGTCTGGTGAAGTATGGCAGTTTCCTGTGTCTCGTGCATCAGTGTCCCTGTGCTTAAAAATGGAAGCAGGGGTGCTTGAACTAAAGCTAATCAAATGACCTTCAGTTCCATCGCCCGCTGCCATTTTTAATTGCCCCCACCCCCCAGAGCACATGTAAAAGTGCCTGGAGGTACTAGACTTAACGTGCATTAACTAAAGCAAGTTAATATATGTGTAGATGCATCCACTGGTGTGCCACCCAGAGGCGCACACAGAATTAAATGCCTGCAGGCCATGCACTGAGAGAGGATAACTTCTTTGGCCCTGGTTCCTACCCCCAGGGCTTTCAATCCCTGCCTGGGTAGCATTTAAAGCCCGGGGCCAGGAACTAGGCTGGGGAACAGCATCCTTAAACCAAATCCCTAGAAATCCTCTGTGGTTCCAAGGCTGCCCAAGCCCAGACATCCTTGCAGTCACAGAGCAAAGCTGTTTCCCACCACCTTCATGCATCCCAGTGCAACCAGAGGCATGAGTGGGGTGGGGGACAATGCTTCTATGATTGCAAAGCAGGGAGGGACAAGGAATTCTCTCAGGGCTGGAACCATCTAGCAGCTCTAGGTCTTTGGCCCTGCCTGCACTATTCTGGGTGGAGTTTGAGGAGGGCAATACACGAGGGCTCTTCCAATGGCAAGAACCTGGCAGGGTTCCAGGATGGTTCCCACTTAGGGAAAGTGCCTTCTTCCCCCAAACTCCATCCGGACTTGTAGGACAAGGGCCAGGGTCCCCACAGGTTTCCCTGACTGATGGCTCCAGGGCAACCTGTCAAGGAACCAGTGCCTGTCTTCCCTCCCTTCCTCCCCCATGAAGGGTGGGAAGGAGAGCAGAGGATTGTGAAATACTGGGTGTTTCTCTCTAAGGGAAGTGTACAGGCACTCAACTTAGATCAGAAGAGAAAGCTTCCTCATATGTAACAGATCCAGGGGGCTTATTACATGTTTGTAAGTCACGAATCATTGGAATAGTGATCTATTAAAATGAGTATGTATTAGGAGAAAACTCTCACCTGAAAGGAATCAACATTGCAATGCCATGAGGTCACTTAACACATGCTAAACTTCTTGAACATGCCTCTGTTTGCATTTTAACTGCACTTAGGGCTCCAATTCATGAGCAGCAAGCCTGCTCCAACTCACTGTAATTACGGTGCATACTGAAGTACAACCTATCGGTGCCGTAATTACAGACTGTTGGAGCAGATTCAATTAATCAAGTCTGCTGGACTGCGGTAATTGCTCTACTCCAGCAGCCTCTACTGTCTTGTGCATCAGTGTCCCTACACTTCAAAATGGCAGTGGAAGGCCTTTATCTAAAGCTTGTTTGAAGAGCTGTGGATAAACTGCCCCTGCCGCCACTTTGAAGTACAGGGATACTGAGACATGAGACACTATGGGTACTTTAATTAGCGCAGCTCTCAGAGCTGCTATAATTAAGGCATCCCTTCTCCCAACTCCCAGAGCACACATGTAAATGCACATAGTGTTAAATTGAACACGTGATACCATCCTAACTTCTTGCAGAAAAGCCAGTTCTCTTCCACAAGAAAGCTCTTGAACTTTGAAAGGCTTTTCTCCAGCACAAATGAAAATGTTTGTGTATAGCCTGTATCTGAACGTGAAAGGAGCTTTTTGCAATTGTGCTGAAACATAAATCAGGTAACCAAAGTTTCAAGATCTAAATTACAGGCCATTACATTATCCTCCTTCCTCCCAACACACATTCTAATAGATTTTCTCTGTTCTTATAGGTGGTTTTCTAGCAGCCCCCTAAGTGGCACTGTGGCTTCTTTAAGAAGCAGATGTTTGTCTTTCTTAAACTGGGCAATGTTGACAGTTATGGGCTTTATTCTCATACATTTCTTGGACTATGATGGCTACAACACCACTCCAACCCTACTATTTTAAGGGGACTAGATATTCAAAATCAACAGATTTGCACAACGAGTGCCCTTCTTCTTAGCCTGGTCTCCAAAGAGTACTGCCATGAAAAAGACTCAGACACAGCTTGGTTTGTAGGTTCCCTCCACATGCCATGAGTGAGAAAAAGGAGTGGTACAGTTAATGTCTGAGGGAGAGGGAAAGGACTGCTACATGTCATGTGATAGGAACTCCTCAGGAACACTGGGGTTTAGCTTGGAAAGGGAGTTTGGGCCCTAAATTATTTTAAAATGAAAAAAATTGGCTTCATTCATCAGTATGGAAAAGCAAGGTATATTGGAAAGTTTATTGAAATGAAACAAGCCATGGTGTGCAGGGTACTGTATATTAAATGGCTTTAAGCCTGGGCCCAGTTGTCAAGAGCATTATTTTGAACCTTCAAACATTCACTCACACATGCTTTCTTTTTCTAGTTATAGTAACGGATTACCAGACCAGGATTTGGGCATCAATATATAAAGCAAAGTGGAAAAGGTGAGGTTTAAAGTGAGGACCTGATGATGTACAGCATGTGAGAGATACTCAGTTAGAATAGCATTCTGAACACTCGCAATGGGCTACTTATGCTGTAAAGTTTCTGACAAGGGTATTATAGAGCTTGGACTTTTCACTTATAGTCCTTATTTCAAG
Organism: Alligator sinensis; assembly: GCF_000455745.1. NCBI lineage: Eukaryota > Metazoa > Chordata > Crocodylia > Alligatoridae > Alligator > Alligator sinensis. Next base: position 1,812,382 of record NW_005842012.1, on the reverse strand, counting down.
GGTCTAAAAATATAGAAAAAAGTTCTCAAAATGCTGGTATTTGTGTTTAGTATAATGCAACGATTTTTTTAAAAAGTTGGATAAAAGGAAAAGAAACAAAACAATAAGATTTCTGGTAGTCCAATATGTTACAAAAATACAGTATGTACACAAACATTGTTAGGGCTTTGCATATGTTATACAAATTAGACAACACAAAAAATACATCTTTATTGTTATTAAAGACCATATTTAACTTGCGTACAGGTCATTAGGATGGAGAACTTTTTGATGGACAAATTTGACTGCACAGGACTACAAGCACCTTTCTTCATGTGCACACTTAAAAACATACAATTATGTTAACTGCATACAAATATAAGGATGTGTCCATAGAAACACAATGGTCACTGATGTACAGGATAATCATCATTTTATTACAAAGAAGCAGATGCATGCCAACAGTTACTATATATTTATGATTAAATAGTAATCCAGGCAACAAGGTTTTTTAAATGAAAAATATGATTTCCACTTTAATCCAAAAATTTACAATTTATAAAAATGTGTACACATGCTTATGACATATTATTGCTTTTCTTGTATGTTAGCTTTATCTATATTTTAAGATTCTCACACAAGGCTTTGCAAGTGAAAAGAATTCATACAAGAATGCAGAGTGAAGCCAGAATAGGACTGTTCAATGTGTTTGACTGACTAAGCCTGCTCCATTAAAATTACTTTTTTTGGTACAACATGAGATAAAAATTTCTCTCTGCTTACATTTCTTTCAATCACTTTCAGATGCATACTGTGTTCTAGAATACCATTTTCTGAATATAAGACTATGGATTTGTAATTAATGAAACGTTGCCTGAACTGATGTTAGAGCTAGGATGGCATAAATTAAACCACTGAGTGATTATTGTAAACGAACTGATAAAATATACTACGAATTTAATAATTCATGTATATGGATATATAGTTTCTTCTTAAGTCAGCTTTATTTGCATCGAAACATACTTTAAAATGTTTAAAAGGATAGGGAAGCAAAGATTTGACAATGTTCTTCCTACCTCCCATTCCTTAGAAGCAGTTTCATTAGTGGAATCCTCACTAACTTCAGGCTCTTCATTCTTCTTTACCACTATAAACCCAGGCTCTCTAATGGATTCTCCAGTATCCTCCGAGTAGATTTCTGGGCTCCACTGAACAAAGAAGGCATACAAGTGATCTGTCCTGAAGGAGGGGGGGAAAATAAAATTAGGCGGGTGGCAATATGTCAAGATACCTTTTTTCCTGCTTTACAGCTGTATTAAATTAGAAAAGTCATCATAATTAATATATACTCTTTCCAATGTGGTGCCTGATGTTAAAAGTGGATAAAAAGGCTTTACTTGGCAAGCTTACTTGTGATTTGCACCCATTAGCACAATACATTAATGTCCGAAATTAGGAGTTTTTCACATGGAGATTAAGCCAAAATCTGAATAGACAGGCTTGCACCTGCATTTCCTCATTGTCTCCCTCAGGTACTAATGCAGAAAACAGCAAATAGCGTTCTGGTTTCTGTAGGTCCCAAAGGCAGAAAGTTGGATATGGTTCCACTGTTTGGGACAGCGGGATGCCAAAGGATGCCACAGAAAATTGTTACCAGTCCCTAAGTGTTATGAAATTCTGAGAATTCTTAGTGCATGGGAGATTTATGGGAATGGCAGAGTGGAGCTGCTACAACTGGGTTTGGCAAACTATGGCTCATGGACTGGATCTAGTCCATGGACTTGGGGCTCAGCAGTGGGCTCCCGTCTTTGGCTGCAGGCACTCTACACATGCTTTTATGGGGACAGGCAAGCAGTGGCCGGGTCCTAGTGCCTACCTTCCTCTTATCCAGGATGGATCATTTCAGCCCACAGCTGGAAAAGGGTACCTACCCATGCTACAATATTTGTTCACCATGGACGTGATAGTTTTATTACCTTTGGGAGTGGGACTCAGAATCTTTCCTTCCCTTTTTCAAGGGCTTCCCTTGTGGTAGACTTGGGTATTTTGGAATAACACTAAGGACAAGATTTGGCTCAGAGATGAAAGAAGAGAACACATGTGCTATCTTGCCTGAACTGTCATTTAGAGATTAGTCAGAGATCACATCTAATTGCCTAGGAAAAAGTTCTTAGAGGGCTCTATTGGAGTCTTTTCTATACACGTTTCTAAAGATAAAAATAGCACATGAAAAGTGTTTGTCTGAAAGTTGATGTTAATTTTATGAACTTTAATGATTAAAAAAAAAAGATAATGGATATTAAAACGATGTATTGGGAAAGAAGAGGAGGAGGATGGGCTTTATAGCAAAAGGGGCTGAGGCAGAATATGTTACAAATAAAAACATTTTAAAACAAAACTGGCCTGTAACTTATAATCAAGAGTCTTAACCCCCACCCCCCCCCCAAAAAAAAACAAAACAAAAACTAGCTGAGGCATTCTCTTGGTCCTTATTGTTAATTTTTCACGAACACTGGAAACGCAAAAAAAAATTCAGGAATAGAACACTATCAACATAATTCCAATTTTATTATAAAGTTGATGCGACATGTCATATGTTCTCACATACAATATACCCCAGAACATAATGCACATCTTTTCTTTGAAAGGCAAACTGAAGAAAGAGATTTTTCCAGAGTTATGATAGCACAGAACAGGGATAGAACTTAATTTTCAGATGACTCATCCTCCTTTTTCAGCTTAAAGACAAAACCCCAGCTGCTGCTCAGAAGACTGTTTCCATGTGTAGATATATGATTTTGAAAAGAGCTAGAGAAATCCAGAGACCAGAGAGTAGGAGCAGCTAGCAAAACTGCCCCAAGGACAGGATGATCATATGTCCTGATCCAGCTGAGAGAGTCCCATATTCTGGATGCTGGTCTTGGGCAGCTGGTATGAATTAAAATGAGCATCCCAGAAAGGCAGGGGTGCAAAATGCAGTCTGGCAGGGAAGCAGAGCAGTGTGGAGTGCCAGACAGGTGGGTGGGCCTGGCACACCATGCTACCCCTCTCCCGCCTCTGCCTGCAGCAGTGCTGCTGACATGGGAAAGTGGGTTGTGGGAGGGGGAGAGGGAGGCAGCAGCATCTCAGATGTCCTTATGGTCAGCCTATCTAAGGAAGAGTAGGTTGATTAGCCACACATCAAGGCCATTCAAAAGGAGAGACAAATGTTAACACCTGTGGAGTGACTCCATCAGCCAACTCCCTGAATAATAATGCTACAGTTGCTGAAGGGTGTTTCTATCCCAGGCAGAAAATCAGCTTTGCTATTTAATATGCACAACCAAATTTGGGTGCGCTCAGTTCAAGGGGGGAAAAAAAGCATGCGTTGTATGTGAGAAAATACAGCATTCTGATTTTTTTTCCAAGGCATATGATTTAGTATTACATGACATTTTGATAAAAAAAACATGCAGTCTGAGGAATTAACAGAACACATTACATATCAAAATGTAGTTAATTGGGAAAGACTTCAAAAGTGGGACTACCACTAGTGGTCCTCCTTAGGGACTGGCTGTTGGTCCATTATAACTGTTACTGATGACTGTGAAACTCAAGCTGAGTTAGGCCTACACACAGAAGATAAAATATAAAATATTGATGACAATTGCATACTGCAAAAGGATGGAGGTTTGAGACTGGACCTTCTGAAAAGAAATAAGCGGGCATCACTTCCAACTTATCTTACTGAATTTATGAAGATTTTTAAGCAAGCTCCTATTTGTTTGGTATGTAACTCTATGAAATGTCTATCTTTATTCAATTAGTATAATAAATATTTATTTACCATTAACTCGTGTTTATGTGTAGGAAGAGACATTCTCCATATAGGCTTCAATAAGTGTCTCCTCCTGATTCTGTCTCATTTTGCATTAGTGGTTCCCATGATCTTCCAAGGACAACTCCTCAAAAACCTTACATTTTCCTGGTTGTTAATCAATTACTTGATATATTCCAACTCTCTCTCCTTGTTTCTCTTTTTTGTTTCTCTTCTCTTTTTCCTCTTTCTAGCTTGTTCTCGCTCT
>NW_005842012.1:1777533-1808308 GCF_000455745.1 Alligator sinensis | reverse complement strand
TTTTTCCCTTCTTGCCCCTTTCCCCCCCCCCCCCCCCCATCACAACATGCTTAACAAAACAAGAATACACAAGTACAAAGGTAGCATATGAAGTTATTTATTCTCACCAGGTTTAGAATTTTTTTGAAAACCTGGTATTTACTGTGAAGAAAAAAAAAAGCAACATTTACTAATTATATTAATATGCAGTGTGTCCTACCATGTACTTCCTGCCCCGGTTTTGTCTTTCTGGCATGCTGGTACTCCAGCATCTTACAAGGTAGATACTGCACTTTTTCAGCACTCCAGTCAAAAATGTTGCATACCCCAGGTCTAAGGCACATGGGGCTCCTATACACGTGCAGGGAGCCTGCTCCAATGTGGTGTAAGTCCAGCACGTTGGAGCAGACTTGATCAAGTCTCCTGGAATGTTGAATTTATTACACTCCAGCAGCCTCCAGGGTCACATATATCAGCATCCCTGTGTTGAAAAATAGCAGCGGGGTGCTTTAAACTAAAGCTTGTTTGATAAGCCCTCTTGGAGCTGTGCTAATTAAAGCACTGCCGTCCCCGCCACCTCCCATGCCTCCCAGAGCACATATATAAATGCCCACTGCCTGTGAGAAGAAATTTAGTACCAAGTCAGATGGGCCAAGTTAGGTTTATCTAAGGCAGAGCTATCAAACTGATCCAGTCCTGCAGATCAGAGGAGTGGTGCAGGGTCACACTGAACTCAGACCATATGTATATTCCAGATCCAGCGTATGTCCTAGAGCAGCCAGAGGGGTACTGTGTGTGGCATGGTCCTGCTCCAGCTACTCCAGGACTGTGCCGTATATGACAGCTGCTCCACAGCTCTGGGACATAAGCTGGAGGGGGTACTCTGTGAACACTCAGGGACATCAGACACGCTTTGTATGCCACCTGTGGGTCAACTCAGAAGACCCACGAGCAGCATCAGAGGCTGGATGATATGGCTTAATGGGCTGAATCCAGCCTATGGGTCACATGTCTGACACCCCGATCTAAGGCCCGTAATGCTTGGGATGCCTGTAGAGATTTGCCCTTTATTATGCCGATACAAAGAAGAGAGAAAAGCTGGATGTAGAGGAAGATATGGCAGATTACGTTGATACGGGAAAGCTGTTAATTTTACATTCTGATCTCTTCTTACCTTTCATGTGGAACAGCAAACCAGTACTCATGTTTCTTATCTCTCTGTGCATACTGCTGCATTGTTGCACTTGCTTGAGATACAAATGTTTTTCTCATAGGCCTCCCAATTCTGAGACATAAAAACTTGTGAGATCGATGTCTTCTCTTCTCTTTCACAAGAGCAGAACCTATAATTGAAAAAAAAAAATAAAGATAGTCTGTAAAGTTCTGTTGCACCAAACACTTGTGTTTGCAGCAATACTGTCAGGGCCTCTGAGCATGCCTAGCTAGGCTAAGTACCTGAGCTACCACACCTGTCCCTAATCCCTGGCTAATACAAGTTCTGCAAGTTCTTTGCAGCCAGATTAGCTACTGAAAGTGCTACTTATCCTTTATAAGCACACCTTCAGCCTCAGGGTGCAGGCATGCCTTCACACAGCCTCAGTCTGTTCCATCAGGCCTCATGTTCACTGCCCTCCAGTTCTCAGTTCTGGCTTTTCTGACCCTGATCTTGGATCTCCCCTGACTCTCAGCACTGGCCCTACTCACTCTGGTTTCCCCCGCATCCTGACTCAGCTTGACTTCCTGGAACCTGACCTTGGATCCTCTTTGGAACTCACCTCCAGTTCTCTGACTCTTGGCTCCTGACCTCAGCTTGTCTTGGACTGCTGGTAACCTGTGTCCCCATTCTGCTGATCCTCAGGTTTCCCCTAGCAGCCTCTCAGGAATAGCCACCTATGACCTGGCCAAACCCTCACAAATATAGGTGCATTAACTACAAGTCTTTTTTTTATTCATTGAGAGCCCTGCTTATTTTGAAACAAAATCTGCATACAGAAAAGCAACACACAGGATTTAATGCCAAGATAAATATTTGGCTTTTTCTAATTTCTCTCTCCTCAGCGCCTCAAATTCCACATTATTACATTGCAATCTTACAGTTAGGATTCAAAAATGCATCAGGACATATAAATTCTTGATTTGTAGTCCAATACTGAAATTGTTTTCTATCCTCTCCTATTGTTTTTTAAAAGTGTTATGTTTTATGAAGTATAACCTTATTGAGATAGTAACATGAAACAGACTTGCAACACACATTTACAGGACAAAAACTGTAATGTTTTAGTCATGTGTCTTTTTTTAATCAACTCAGTATATTGAGGTTTTTTTCCAAATGTATTCCATTTTTTTGGAATGACGCTAAATATATCTTTTTTGCAAAAGACATTGAAGTTAATATAAAAAACTTATTTAAGTACATCAGAAGCAGGAAGCCAGTGGGAGAATTGTGACCATTAGATGATCAAGGTTTAAAAGATATGCTCAGGGATGATAAGGATGGCAAAGAAACTAAATAAATTATTCGCATCAGCTTTTACTGCACAAGATATTGGGAGAATTCTCATACCAGATCAATTATTTCTAGTAGATAGGTCTGAAGAGTGAATCACACTGAAGAGAAAAATTGAAGAAGTTTTAGAACAAATTGATAAATTACATACTAATAAGCTTCTAGGAATGGACAGCATCCACCCAAAAAATTTGAAGGAACTCAAACAAAATGTCATCAATAGTATGTAGCTTATCATTACAAACTGCCTCTGTGCCAGAGGGTAGGCAGTTGCCAATATAACACCCATCTTCAAAAAGGGCTCCAGAGTTGCTATTGAATTACAGACCTGAGTCTCGCTTCCATCCCTGGCATACTGGTAGAATCTATAATAAAGAATAAAATAGTGGACGAATATAATGTGCTGGGGAAGAGTCATCATGGTTTATGTAAAGGGAAATACTGCCTCACCAATCTGCTACTGTTAAGTATGTGGACAAGGGGGTTCCAAAAATGCTTTTTACAAAGTCCCTCACTATAGGCTTTTAAAAAAAATAACTGAGTTTCCACAGGTTCTTTCAGGGACTGAGAGCTTGTGAAAAGATAGGAAGCAAAGGTTAAAGTTAAATGGCCATTATCCGGGATGGAGGGAGGGTAAAGATGGGGAAATCACACGGATATGGATTGGGCCTGGTTGTTTTCAACATTTTCATCAATGTCCTGAAAATGAGGATGCACAATGAAATCTCTAAGTTTTCAGATGAGATTAAATTATTTCAGGTAGTCAAATTCCAAGATAATGGAGAGGAACTGCAGAAGATCTCAACAAATTAGTGGGCAAAAAAGGCAAATGAACTTCAGTGTTGGGAAGTGCAACACAATGCACCTGGAAAAAAAGACTTCAATTTGTATACAGGATACTGGGTTTTGAGCTCACTGTTATGACTCAGGAAAGAGACATTGTAGATGCTTCTTTAACTACATCAGCTCAAATGGGGACAGTGACCAAAATGGCTAATAAAATGTTGGACATCATTAAGAATGGAACCGAAAACAAAATGAAGAATAATTATCATGCTACTATACAAATCCCTGGTGTGCCCACACTTTGAATACTGTGTGCAGCTCTGGTCTCCACATCAAAAAGGATATATCAGAACTGGAAAAAGTTCAGAGAAGGGCCACTAAGATGATCACGGTTACAGAGCAGCTGCCATACCAGGGAAAACTAAAACGACTAGGTCTCACATTTAGTCTGGAGAAGAGAAGACTGGGGGGCCTTCAACTACCTGAAGGAAGGTTACAAAAAGGATGGAGCTAGACTGTTCTCAGTGTTGGCAGATGACAGAACAAGGACCCAAGGTCTCAAGTTGCAGCAAGGGAAGTTTAGGTTAGATATTAGGAAAAACTCTCTCACTAGGAGAATAGTAAAACACTGGAAAGGGCTCCCTAGAGAGGCTGTGGAATTTCCATCTTTGGAGGTTTTTAAGACCAAACCTTGGCTGGGATGATCTAGTTGGGGACAGTCCTCGTTTGAGCAAGGGGTTGGATTGGATGACCTCCTGAGGTTCCTTCCAACCTATGACTCTTCAGTTTGCAAAGGAGGAGGTTCTATGATATACAGGTCTATGAAATCATGAAGGGCATGGACAAAGTGAATAGGGAACTGTTATTCACCAGGTAACAGAATACTAAGGGGGCACTCACTAAAACTGGCATGAGACAGGTTTAAAACTAACATGCAAATGCACTTTTTTTTTCCTTTTTTTTTTTAAACGCAGCACATCATGAAACTCATTACCATGGAAGATTGTAGAGGCAGATACATTCAAGAAGGGACTAGACAAGTTCATGCATGATTGGTCAATTAATAACTATTAAACAGAAAGTCAGGGATGTGTTTTCTAAACAATGACAATGGATACCACAGAGGGTAGTAAACAGGGAATACATCACTCTAAATCTACCCAGTTCATATGCTCTTCCTCTAAAGCACCCACTACTGCCACTGTTGGAAACAGGATACTAGGCGAGATGGACCACTGGTCTGCCCCAGCACGACGCTTAAGATCTTATAATAAATTTTTGCTGTGTCACTGCACCACTAAGATTTCTTCACATTCTCAAGTTACTTCCATGTTATTACCATAAAAATTAAGAATTGTAAAAAAGAGCATATGATTAAGCATATTGAATGTTGCATTTTAAAACCAGCTCAGAAGAAAAATCATTAGATTATACTGTTGGCTGTATAAGGCAGGGGTCAGCAGCCTATGGCCCCATGCTCATCTGACCCACAAAGAGGTTGGATCTGGCTCAAGGCAGCACAAAGCAGAAGTGGCATGTAGCTATGCTGAGATTTGTGGTGTGTGGAAAGGAGCTGAGTTGCCAACTCTGGCTTGGGGTGACAAAATATAACTGACCTGTGGCATAAGGAAACCTTCCTGAACTTTGGATAACATGTATAGATTACCAAATCAGCTAAATAGATAAGGAACAACCCCAAATAAACTGTCCCCTCAACAGGCTCTACATTTCCAATACCCATAACACTAAGTTCAATCCAAAGAAAACCTTTTTTTTTTTTTTGAAGACAGGATTGCATGAGATGAGACGCTTCAATTTGAAGGGGAAAAATGCAAAACATTTTTTGAGGTTCTGATCCTCAATTGTGATAAAAAAAGTACTAAGCATCACTCAGGAATGTATAGAGAATTTTAAGTTGTTTGGGTGTCAACTGTATTTCCATGTAAATTAGAGCCTAAAGCTTCTCTAAATTATTCACGTTGTCAACAGCAATACGGGTCATTCAGACAGCCAACCATATAAAACATGAAGACCACAAAGACTGACTAAATGAGCCCAATACATTTAGGAGATCAAAGCATTGATCTCATTTTATCATTATCATTATCTCATTTTATACCAAAGAACTGAAACAATGACCTTACTACATATACAATGTTTTGGAAGGAGCTGGGAACAGAACCTAAATTTCCTAAAATCCTAGTCCAGTGTCACAACCAAGAGGTATTTTCATTCCTTCGATTCTGTACATTTAACCTTACCTCATGCAAATCTTTTCCAGAGAGCTCTTGGAGAGATATGAACACATGCCAACTAATACTACAAGGGATAACCAGAAACATAAACATTTAATTCACATTATAAAATAAATAGTGTTTGAAGACAGACCCAAATCCATTGTTGTATCTTACATTATTGGGGTAATTATGTCCAAAAAACTATGAAGTACCTATGAAGTGGGCAATTCTTTCCCATTTCACTCATTTACTTACTGAAAAGTTGCACAGGTCCTATGACCAATATTTTTACCCACACAGATTATCACTGTTGCTGGTCTCATCAGATATAATGCACTGCAAATTTAGAAACAGGGTTATGAGATTTTAGTTCTATGGTAAAAACTTCAACTCAACTGAAAATGTGAAGATAGCATTTCTTCTTTAATAGTCCTCTTTAATGCACAATTAAACAGAACCAGTCACAGTGAGCCTTACAAGGGATACCTGTTCAGGACTCTTGTGGCCTTGTCTGGTCTTTGAGGGTACTGCCAAAGCAGACTAGATTTGGCTTCCAGAATAAGGGGGGAGCCCAGGCTCCTAACTGAGAATCCTGGTTTTTCAGTCCCTCACATTCCCTGGCTCTCTGTGGCTTTGACTTAAGGACTGGCATATACAGTAAAATCTCTGTTAACCAGCATCCCCAGGGTAAGGGGACTGCCGGTTATGTATACACTAAAAACTCTGGTTATCTGAAATAACCCAGCGGGGGGGGGGAGGAAGAAGAGGAACGGCTGTATGCAGAGTGGCGGCAGCTGCAGGGTGCAGCGCAGAGCGGTGGCAGCATGGCAGAGTGGTGCTCAGCGCAGGGCAGTGCATGCGGAGCAGCAGAAGCACAGCGAAGCAGCAGTGTGGAGCAGCGGGAGCGCAAGCTGCCGTGTGAGCTTTCCTTCACCCCTCTTCCCTATGTCTGGCTGGCGGAGCGGGGAGGGGGAAGCCTGGCAGTGGCCACACACAGAGCAGCAGCATCGCAGGGTGGTGGGTGGCAGCAGTTGCCACTGCATGCGAGCTTTCCACCGCCCTTTCACCACATCTGGCTAGCCAGCCGGAAATTCCAGTTAGTAAAGTATTCCGGTTACTTAAATGCCAGATAGCGGAGATTTTACTGTAGATCTACTCCTCAGAGAGGGATGTTACCTCTTGTTAGGAAGACCCAACACAACCCAACATTTCAAGCAGCAAAGCAGGCAGTTTCTTCAACTGGGTGACATTTATTGGGACAAAGACCACCCAGACAGAGGTTCTCAGCACCCCCACAGGAGTTATGCAGTCCCTCTGTCCCCAGTCCAGCCTGCACAGTTCTGGGAACCCCCCAAAATACTCAGCTGTTTCTTTTTCAGTCTTTCCAGACTCCTGAGCCCCACAATCTTCCCCCCAGTCTCTCTCTCCAACCTCTTCAAAGCTCCCAAACTTGCTTCTGACCCCAGACTCCCTCACAAGGAACTGACAATCCTTACTTCATACTCCCCTCTATGCAGTTATGCTCATCTCCCCCTTCCCCTCCCAGCTTCCTGGGTGTGGGCCATCTAATTTCATTGATATGTCAAAGCTACTAAGACTCTGTGGATGCTACAGGTCCATCTTGTCCCACAAACCTGGCACTTAGGAGGGAATCTATTAAGCCTTCTTTCTATGAGTGCTAGCTTTATAAGTAAACCGAGTTGCACAACGTTTTAACATATGAACAATATTAACACAGAAGGATTATATAAATCCCAGTCTGTCACAGAACCTATGCTCACAGTACAGAAATATATTGTTATCTTTTTATAATAGATATAGGTGTCTTGACAGAGAGAAAAAAAAGTTAACGCTGTGGCTAAGGACAGACATTCAAAAAGCTTGAGCCTGAATTGATTCAATCTTTGCAGGTTAGTCTGACCTGGCTAGGTTGAACTGGTTTATACAGACATCCCAGAAATGCAGGCACATGCCTGCAGTGGCTCAGGCTACAAACTAGGGGACACCTGAGCAGTCCTCCCATCCCTTCCACAGTACTGAACTGGGGGGGGAAGACGGGGACGGGCGTGACCTGACGCCAGCAGGATGCTCTGATTAGCCTAGCAGGGAATTGATAACAGTGTTTATCACCCCTAACATAGTGTTTATCATCCCATTAAGAAAACAACAGAGGGACATTACCAGCTACCTGCTGATTCTGCCTGTTGGTAGCCAGCATGTGGTCTGCTAGCTAATATACAGAAACCTCCTCAGCAAGGCAGAGGGGAGGGGGGAATTCCTGCGTAGCAGGGGGCGGGGGGGGGGGGGGGGGGGGGGGGAAGCGGCCCCCAGTCTGTGCTGGAGCTGCAGCCAAGGAGCAGAGGGGAGGGGGAGGCTTGTTGTGGAGCAGAGAACCCTGCCCAGCCCAGAGAGCACGTCAGGATGCTGGGGGAGTCTGGTTCATCTTAAACCAGCAAGGGGTCTAAGGTAGACATTGCATAAACCAGTTTGAGCCAAATCAGTTAAGACTGATACTACATTCAACCAGGTTTATCTCGAACTGGCTTCAGCTATTTTCAAACTGGTTTATGTGCACTGAACATCTGTTCTATTACACATTTAAGCCAGTTTCTGATCACTTATACCAGTTTGTGTGTAATGTCTGTCCCTAGCCTGCAGGTTTGGCCTGCTGACTTTGAAGGGATGTCAAAGAAGATGTTAGTAAGACTGCCAGGCATCTCAGGAAGCAGATCCAGAATTTACAAGCTACATTGCTATTTTCCACCATCAAAAATCTTTAGGAGTAGCAGGATTTCTAGAATTTCTTGAACTGAAAGTGTTCCATTATAGTGATATCAATATAGGAAGATACCACAAGAAAACCATCGAAGAAACTGTATACAGTTCTCATAGTTTCATAGTTTCAGGGTCGGAAGGGACCTAATAGATCTTCTAGCCCGACCCCCCGCCAGGGCGGGAGAACAACCCCAAAAAAAAAACAAAAACAATCAAACAAAACCACTCACCCTAAAAACAAAAATGGGACTCAAATGAGTCCAGCCAGGTAAGTATCCAGCCTCTTCTTGAAGATCCCCAGGGTAGGGGCCAGCACCACCTCCCTTGGAAGTTGGTTCCAGCTCCTAGCCGCCCTGACTGTGAAGTAGTTTTTTCGGATGTCCAATCTGTACCTCCTCTCCATCAACTTGTGCCCATTATTCCTTGTTATGCCAGCAGGGGGTGGGGGAAACAGCGTCTCCCCCAAACCCTTCTGGTTCCCCCTAGTGAGTTTATAGACGGTCACCAGGTCCCCCCTCAGCCTTCTCTTGTGGAGGCTGAATAGGTTCAAGTCCCGCAGTCTCTCACTGTAGGGTCTGCCCTGTTGTCCCCGGATCATGCGGGGGGCCCTCCTCTGGACCCTCTCCATGTTGTCCACATCCCTCCTGAAATGGGGCGCACAGAACTGGACACAATACTCCAGCTGCGGCCTGACCAGCGTCGCAGAGAGGGGGAGGATCACCTCCCTGGCTCTACTCGAGATGCACCTGTGGAGCATCTCAACTGCTTTGAGTTTAAAGTGTGGCACTGAATTAAAAACAGTAGAGAGTCTTTTCTTTTAAAAAAAATGTGAACTGATATACAAACTGACAGAGCAAAATAACCGATTTTAGCTAGAATTTGATAGTTATAGGACTCCAGATGAATAATTAGAGACAGACCCATAATTTAAGAAGGGATTATTCACAATAGATATATGCTGTATCTGCTCCATCCCACTGCACCAAGCTCTTCTTCAGTCTATGGAATATCATACAATTTAATAAAACAGAGCAGAAAAATCTTGAAGTAAGGCCTGGAAAAGGCTTCAAATTTAAGTTTGTTAAAATATCAAAATATACCTCAGTACTGCAGCATGATCACAGCTCAAATATCCCTTTACATTAAAAACTGTGCACCAAGGAAGTAGAACACAGACACCTTATGACAAAATCCCTGCTGCATATGGGAGAGACTATCAAGTCTCAAACATTGTCTAGTAGCTAAACAACACGAAACTTGTACCCTCTAGCCATCCTAAAGGTAAATTCTAGGTAGGACAGAAGGTAACTAAAGCAAACCAAGGATAATTCCTTCTCTCCATTTATAAACATCGAGCATGCTAGTAACCATGTTCTGTGTTGGCAAATGTGGTCTGGCTATCCCCCTCTTGCTGAAACACACTGCACCCCCAGAAAAGAAGTTCAGAGGCCAAATTGAAAGCTACCCTTGGATCAGACCTTGGAAAGAGGAGCCACAAAACAAACAAACAAAAAAACCCACAAGCAAATTTGGTGTGATCACAAAGCCATCAAGACACCCCATGTTCACTTGTTGTTCTACTTGCCAAGCTGGTATGGTCTTAGATGCACTTTTTAAATAGAGGGAAATATAACAGTTGCAACTTAATTAAATAGGACTGATCCTTGCCACGTATGTTAAAGCTTCAGAGCTGATAGAGGTCACAAGGCAATGAACTTCAGCTACTTGCCAGCACCTGTGTTTAAAAGCCTCATTCTCTCATAACTGCTTGAGATACTGGCTGCACTATTATTTTCAGAGTTTGCTTATGAAGAAAATATAGGTGTTGTTGGAGTAAGGTACTATTTAATGGTCAAACTTATTAAGCTGTAGTTTTCCAATGTGAGAACTAAATTTTAATAGTGGTTCAACTGCTAGGATAGTCTCTATAGTCCATATTTGGGAGAGACTGCCCTTTATCATTACATCATATGGTTTAAAAACTAAGTTCCAACTCTTATTTTATATAAAGTCAGAAGGACAACAATATTGTTCAAACAGAAGAAACTGTACAGCTACAAAAACTAAGTTTTAACAGCTAAAAAATGACAAAAGCACATGGAATTGAAGAACTATGTCCAAATACTTTTGAATATACAAACAAAAACAAGTTTTTAATGTTTCCTCTGAAGCATGCACACCCATGTTAATCCACGTGAAAATATATCAGAAGTTGACAGTCTAAATTCGCTGACATGAAGATTATTGTTATATATGTGTTGGGTTCTCTCTTCAACTTTCTGATGAAACACAAGTTGAACTGCACACTTGCAAAGTAATTAAATATAGGAGGGTATTACAAAAGATCATGTATAGGTCAAGTACAGTAAGTTGAATTACTTGTAAACCTTCATTTGTGAGCAGGACAGTGACTAGCAGCAGTGGAAAATGGCTCTAATCTTTAAAAAGACACAAGAACCATCAAGCTAAATTAGAAGACTTCTTCAATAATATGCCACTTCTATAGCAATTTAGGATATTAAAGTCAAGATTATCACAGAACAATGCAACAATGGTTTTTATCTTCCAAAATTAACTAACTCTTATAAACAGAGCAAAAAACAAGACAAAGAAAAAAACCAAAAACACACAAAACTTCATATTTGGGCATCTGTTTAAGAGTTCCAGGCAAGCTCTAAACATTGCTCTTAAACATAACAAAGAGTTATAATTATAGGGACTTATATTAATACTTAATTATGGATAACATCACTTATAATTATGTTTAGGGACTTAATTGAACTTAACTTAGTTAGTGAAAGGTATTACCCTTGGTAACTTTTTTGGACCTATAGAAGGCATGAGTAAAAGGCCTGGCTCACTTCTGTGAGTGATAATTAAAAGCATCATAAGATGAGGCAACAATTTAACAGAAAAAAGTGAAAAACCAAACACTTTCTTCAAAGTGGTTGTTTGCACTTTGAAATAATACCATTCAGAGCAGGACTTTAAAAATTTAAAAAATGCAGGCTTTTTTTTTTTTTTTTTTTTTTAATATAAAATTGTGCTACTGCAAGAGCCTTTCGGAATACCTTGTTGGTAAATCCCCTTATAATTGACCTTTAGGAAGAATGAAGATAGGTAGAAAACCAAATATCTGCTTATTTTCTGCGTTCTATCAGGCTCTCCTTTGCTGGGAAAGGCTTTTGTGTGTTTAACCTCATCCAATTTCAGTACCATAAAGGAATGACACAATAAATAAAATTAAATGCAGAACACTATCTTAAATATCTCAACCTTAACATTACATTAAATCACTAATAACTTTTATAATTACATAACCTTTGAGTTCCCATTTAACTCAGCCACACTGCATATGTTCAGCATCAAAAAGCAAAATTCATCCATAGAAGGTCTTTTTGGACTAGGGCTTAATTGACATAATGAGGAGCACAGTTTGTCTCGGGTCCTGAACTGAACAATCCAGTCATGGCCAGTCTGAAACTTTATTAATAATATACAATATTTGAATATTATTGTAAAGACAAAAATCTAGGCAGACAAGTAGAAGCAACATAGACCAATCCAAGTCTCCTAATCCTTATACTTCATCCCTCTCACCAAAACCATCTCTTTTGTAAAGAGCAAATTTTTCCAGACTCGGCAGCCAGAAGATGTCTGACTTCCAACCAGGAAGAAATTTCATTATGCAACTACTAGGGTCTCAGTTTTTCCCAAGAACAATTTACAGTAACTAGGAAAATACATTGACAGCTTCTTTTTTTTTTTTTTTTTTTAAATTAAAGAAACACTTTTGTAGTACTGGTATACATAGCATGCAGTGTACCTGAAAATAAACTCTGACTTGCTCACCTTCCATTTGTCCATCTCCTTCAGCCATCACTTTGAGTTTAAATTCGTTTTGTGCATCGTGCTGCATGTTCTCTCTTTGTAGTTTGGTTTGTTGCATAGTATGAGTCTTCCAGAGTTTACGAAGCTCCTCCACTTCTGTCTCTGAATCTCGAGTTCGTTCCCTTACTAGCTTTCCCTTGCTAATTGTCTCTCTCTTTTGACAGTCTATGATATCTTCACAAGGCAGACATTCTTCCCTTTTCTCACTCTCTCCTTTTGGTATGGTGACTAGCATGGTATCCTGATCTGTGCAAACCCTTCCAACTGTGCTATGTTCTTCGCTGTGCAGTGCTCCTTGCAAAGACTGCCAAAGGATGTTTGCAACATTTCCCCCTACATTGTCCTCTCCCTTCATTTCCTTTTCAGCAGTTTCTGAACTTATAATATGGGTACCAAACCTCCTGTCATTTACAGACAGTTCAATACTGGATTTTAAATCACTAGGAACATTAATTGAGTCTGAAACTATGGTTAAACATTCTGCACTAGTTTGATTTATTGTTTGGACAGATTCTGATGAAGCTCCGGAAGATTTGTCTTGTCGAAGCTCATCTGAAGAAACCAGTTCTTCATGTATTGGAGAGAGTTCCGACTCTGTGAATACATCTTCTGAAAGCGACTCCTCTGTGCTTCTAGGGGCAGTGCTGGCACTATCGTTCCCAGTATCTCGAATCCTTGAGTCCATTTCATCTGTATTGCTTCTTGTACTTTTCTTGAAGTGGCAGAGATCCCTGGCAGATAACTGTTCTATCTCTCTGTTAAGCAAACAAAATGAAAGTATAAGTGCTTTTCATGTATTATTTCATAAATGTAGTAAGTAGTAGTTAGTGTTGAAAGGAACTAAGGAAACTTTTAAACAAAACGTAAGCACGTAACATATTGCAAATCATCTTCACATATGATCATAAGATAAACTGTAGGCTGAAGACTCTTACTAGTATAGGAATATGGAGGAAGAAGGGAGATTTCCAACTCCATTAAATTGCTTTATGAAAGAAACTCTTGGGATAGGCTTTATTATATTGGCAGAAAAGCTAGATGGGTAAAAGAACTTTGCTGTTGCAAGCTCCACCTATACTACTAGGAGGTCTGCTACTTTATATTAGACCGGACACATAGCAATGCATCTCTATCTCATATGTTAAGTAGGGTTTCTCAACTGGTGGGACGCGAAGGTCCTCTGGGTCGTGGTGGCGAAACGGGAAGTGCCATGGCACGACTTTGGTTTCGCTTTTGCACGCTTGGATCGGCTGGGGGGGGGGGGCCCCCCCCTCCTCCGTGGCTTCTGGGGGATCCCCTCCCCCCACTCGTCAACCAGTGGGACCAGGATTTTTTTACCTTATGTAGGTGGGACATAAGGTGCAAAATATTGAGAACTGCTCTGTTAAGTGACTTCTCTCTCATCTAAGACATAGTTATATCTATATCTATCTATACAGATATATTCTTTATTATTAATCTAAGATTAAACAGCTTAGAAAATGGACTAGCACAGACAACGACAGAATGAAGTACAGACAAAAAGAGAACACTTATTGGTTCTACTATTTAAAAGAAACAGTCAAATTCTATAGTCACTGAAGTTTATGCCTTCACCTCCTGCCCTCAGCAGCAGCAAAAAACTATACCTCTTTCTACAAAGTGTTTTAAGTAGACTTCATCTGACACTCAGTATACTCAATTCAATTTATACTGACAGCTTAACTTGGACAGCGCAAGATTCAGATCTATTTACTACATCTCCTCTTGAAATCCAAGTTGTTCAATTACTAAAATAGATCAGGATTAAGTTTACTCCTTTCCGTCTCAGATGGGTTACAGGTTAATGTGTTTGGGTTGTTGGTCATATGGATTAGATTCCTTGACTAGTAGTCTTAATGAACCAGTTATTTGATTCTTTAAGTAAATATACTAATAGGAAGTGCTTGAGTAATTTTAAAGCCATTTAAATCTGCATTGCAGTATACATATTGCAACACAGATCTCTTCTAATTATCAGCATATACTTAGTCTTAATTGAATCAAAAACTGCTCTGGTCTCAGGGCTGCTGCATTAGGGCTCTCTGATCAGCCTAAGGCAGGCAAGAAGCTGGTTCAGCTGTAGCGTTTCCTAGTCTGTCCGCCAACCCCTGCTTTCCCCAGAAATAGGGGCACATGTGACAGTTTGACCCACGTGCCCATTTCTGAGAGGAGCATGGGTGCAGGTAGAACTATAGTAAGAGGCAGCTCTTGCCTGCTTTATGCTGCCCAGAGTCCTAATGCACATGCCACAGTCCTTCCTGGGCTGGCTGTGCAGCTGGGGCAGAAAAGTTATCTGGAGTAGCAGCAACTGGCTGAGAAGCACTGAAGGTGAGGCAGCACCTACTTCTCAACTGGGGATGCTTGCACATTCAGAAAAGTGTTGGAGGAGTGCCCCAACTCTGAAACGGCTGAGAACTGGCTTAGACCAGACACCATATTCATGGGCCTGTTAGTGGTTTGGACACATTAGTAGTTTAAGTTATAACACACTTTTAAAACACAGAGCAATATGACAGACAGACTTTCTGGTGGCCAGTTTTTCCCCCCCTTTTCATTTTCTTTTTCATTTATTTAAAAGACATTTTTAAATTCTCCATGCACACATACATGTATCAAGCTTGCATAAAATGCAAGTACCATAAAGCATAAGAATTTTCTCCAGCAGGAGTAGATATAAACATAAAAGCAATCCCAGGTCAGGTAAAATTTGCAAGTTTTTAATTCTGAGGTCAGTTATTAGAAAAAATATAGTTTAGAAAATAATCTACTTTGAAGTATTTTTTGCAGTGTTGCTTATTTTTATAGGGGGAAAAAATCTATTTTGCAGTAAAAATCTGATAACCCAGAAACGGAAATCCTAGAACAATCCTCTGACAACGTATGTCCTCAAACCTTTACAGACATATCACTGTTAAGGCAGTTTTGCTACATATGCCATACCTTGATTCTACTGCCATATGAATATTCAAGGAAAAACCTTAACGGGCCCTGTTTATTCACAATGTCATCCCACAACATAGCTCAAAGACTAGTAACCCAAAAGGATTCATCCAAAATCTTAAAATTAAACAGATAACAATCTGAATGATCATTCTGTGCATCTGGGCTCTGGCTGCATGACACAGGGGCTGTTTCTAACCATGCCCTACATATCAGGCACCATGTACAGCATAAACAAAAAAAGTTCCTTGGGAAGAGAGAATTTTTATTTTATTTTTTTTTAAAAGACATCATAAATGGAAAGCAGCACAAGCCAAACAAGTGGTCATGTTAATTTGAAGTGACCTTATCTGTTCTTGTGATTCTAGTGTAATATTTGACACATTGTCTCAGAAATTAATTTATAAATTAATTCAAATGAGTTTGGATATTAGTCACGTGAATTCAGTTACAGGTCAGAAAGCTACAGGAAAGGTCACTGTTTTATTTCTTTTTAATGTAATTTTATCTTCAGTAAACTAGAAAAAGGTTAGGAAGCATGTTAGTGAGAATCATTTTTACATTTAAATTCTGAGATAATGCAAAAGGCTGAAGAACTACTAATATGACTGAGAAAATGGGTAGAAAGATGAAATGCAGCATGTTCTGGAAAAAAGTCTCTTATTTCAAGAGAAGGGAACTTAAAAAAATAAAATAAAAAAACCCAGCAACACTGATGGAACTCAGTGACAGAAATTCAAAATATGGTAAAATGAGGTCCCATGCAATTTTGGGCAGCAAATGAAACAACACACAGTCAATCTATTGTGGCCCTGGTGACAAGCACATGAAATAACATCTTAAGTTCTAGACTAGGGTTGTCCAACTGCCAGCTTGAGAGTGGTTAACATGTGGCCCTCAGACCTCTGTGGCCACCTCTCCTGCTACTCCACAGCAGTGAAGGGCCCAGGTGTCCGCATGCCACCAGCACAGCCCATTGTGGGGAGATAAGGGAGCCATGCACTGCTGGCACAACCCATGCAGCAGGGAGAAACCTAGGGGAGCCACCCCTGCTGTATGCAGCCAAGGGGCTACACGCCAGCAACACATGTGGCTTCCAAGGTTGGATAGCCGTGTGGTAGGTAATTCTTAAAAGAGATCTGGAGAGTATATGGGATGATATTGTTAGGTAAAAAGCTTGTTAAAAGTTCTCTCTGGGGCATTTTTTCAAGTCAGCAAATTGCTTTTTAACCTGACCTACAACACAAACTAGTGAAGAGGCAGCATTAGGACACTTAAAGTTATTTAACCTCCTGTATATAAATTTTCTTCAGTGAATGCAGAACATAAGGCTTCCTGTGTTGCACTCCAGTATGCCCTCGATACTTCAGGATACCATGGTATCCTGCAATATGTTTATACCCTTACGTGACTTTGACTGATAAAGGTAACATGGTTTTACAAAGTTCTAACTTGTTTTTCCATTAAATAATTAAGTCATATGTGCTCCATTTCTGATGAAAGAATATGAACTGGAGAACTTATGGAATAGTATGAAATGGCAGAAATAAACCTAACCAGACTGAGAAGAAAGGATTTTTGGTCACCATTTAAAGCAGGGGCATGCAATTATTCCAGGCAGAGGGACACTTACTGAGTTTTGGCAAGCCATTGAGGGCTGCAGGACAGGCAGCCAGGGACAGAGTAATATTAATTTTCTAAAATTTTTAGGGGCCCCGCGGGCCAGATAGAATGGCCTGGTAGGCCGCATCTGGCCCGCAGGCCACATTTTGCCCACCCCTGATTTAAAGCCAATTTTTAAAAATGCATATTACATCCTGAACAGTTGGGTGGAAGCCTCCTTACTTAAAGCTTCAAACACCCTTTTAACTCAAACTCCCTCTCTCTCAAATAAGCTAAGTTCAGAAAGAACCCATTGTATTTCTCCAGTAAAAGAAGGCAAAGCAAATACAATTTCAACAGAATTTTAAACCTGCTTTAGACACAAATTGCCCAGGTTTGGTTAGGTAGAGAAAAAGCAGAAGGAGACACGTTTTCTCTTATTAGGAGTACACTGTGAAAAATAAATTATGAAGATTTCTATCTGAAACTATTTAAGAAAGTCAGGCTATTTCAAAAGTTTGCTTGTATTTTTAAACTGTTTTTGTTAAAAAGTTAGTTTGTTCGGAGTTGCAACAGCTTTCCTATTTTAAGTACGAAGCAATTGTTTTAGAAGCTACATTTATAAATGAAGACCACTGCAATGACAGAGGAGGACACAGGGAACCTAAAATTCTTTTTTAAATATACATCCCATATCAAGAGTGGGAGGAAAAAAAAAAAAAAAAGAGAGAAGGCCTCCGGATTTTTCCAGGTTTCTCCATATAGATCTTGGATACTCCTCTTAAAAAACGTTTGTCCTAATTTACTCTAATTATCAATGCATTTCTAATAACACTTTTTGCAAAAAGTTTTATCAATGCTAATCTCTTACATGGGTAATGAATCCTTTATTTTGCTGTCCATTATTTCTTTATATAATGCTGCTGACATCACTTCTTCCATTGGACACATTATGCCATACTCTTCACAGCCGTTCTCTTGGACCAGAGGATCCGTTTTATGGGGATCGAACATTATATTATTTGGTGTCACTAGTAGCACACCATTCACTGTACCCTAAAATGAGAGGGAGAAAACAAGTGGTGAAGTTTTCCTGCATGTTTGAGGAAAGAAAAGAACTACTTTGATCAGCTTTTTCATGAGAAATAGCTTATTTTCAAGGTTTTATCCAAACTAATGCAACCGTTGCTACTGCCTACCTAACAGCACTACAGATGAACTATGAAAGATACCTACGGAAAAAAGATACCTTGTATCTTCAAGCAGACACGTATCACCAGTGCCACTTTTCATGGACAGAAACTCAAATCTGTCCTCTCTTGTGCTGCAAACTAACGGGGCTAAACCTTCTTATAGTGTTTGGGAATTGGACAGAGCAGGCTGAGCCAGCCTCCTGGAATGGGGAAATAATCCAGATAATTGTAAGAACCCTAGCAATCCTGAACAGAATCTTCAGACAGTGTTTCAAAGATCTGCTACTCTACTCATTTTAAACTCTTCAATTCGGAGAGAAGCCACAGAGTAGTAATTAATATCAACCATTTCCCTGCTTCCCTTTTAAAATGAGACTAGCAAACTGCCTGTCAAGAATGATGGAGGGGAGGGGGGCGACAGACAGGGACAGAGCCCCATGTCCAACCCCGCTCATCTGAGCCCACTCTCCCCTTTCTCCCCCTCTGTTTTGGGGTATGGCCCTACTCCCTCCTTCCCCCGCTGTGTCAGGCCCGGGCCTGCTCCTCCCCTGAATCGGTTCAGGTCCTCTCCCCCACCCCGCACCAGCGCGCTCAGATTCATAGATTCTATGGTCAGAAGGGACCTCAGTGGGCGGCCCCCCCCGCCACCGGGTCCTCCTCCCTTCCCTCTCCCCCCCGTTGCGTTGAGCCTGGGGCTGGTCCCCCCCTTCTCCTGCACTGCTTGGGGTCCCAGGTCACTCCGCCCACCACCGCCTCCAAGGAGAGGGTGGGACCAACACCAGAGGTGGTGGCCTTGCCCTCCCCCCCACTCCATTGCCTGTCATGGTGGCACTGTCCCTGTTTGTCACACTTTGGGTGTCTGGCAGCCAGTCAGTGCAAATAATCAGAGAGTGTGAATAAAGTGTTACGGACAGACAGACAGACAGACAGACTATGGCTTTACTCACACACACACACGGCATGTCTGAAGTAAATCTAATCTCAACTAGTCACAGAACCTGTCACACAAAGCAATATAGTAAAAGTTGCCATTTATGGAACTTACACTTAAAAAAAATGTTTTTTTTAAACAAATACAACATATTTTCATCCACATTGACTAAAGTTAACTTAAAATACTATGCCAATATCGCTTTGGTTCAGTCTATAGAAGAGATATTTTGTCTTTTTACATTTTTAAATTGCATTGAAGCTAAATAATCTAAAGCTATTGGGTGTTTATACACATGCTTTGGGGCAGGGGGGGTGGGGAACAACAGACATGAGCACCCAGAGTGTCTTATGATTAGTGCCAGCACCCAGAATGTCGTAATTTAAGTGCCAGCACCTGGAGTTTCTCATGATGAGTTGTCCCACACTGAAAAATGACAGAGGGGGCACTTTAATTAAAGCTTAACAAGCTTTAGTTAAAGTGCCCCTGCCACCATTTTTCAGTGTGGGGATGTTAATACATGAGATGCTGGAGTTTGCTGGAACACAGAAATGACCACGCTCCAGCAGACTTATTTAAATCGAGTCTGCTCTGATGTGCTGTAATGAAAGCAGCCTTGCTACATGTGTATAGACGTCCATTGGTATTAGTTACAAATGCAATTTTGAATAATAGTGACTGGATGCTAGTTAGTTGATCCATTCTGAGGTTTTTGCTAAGACTGAGGTTAATAAGCATACTTTTGATAGACTGTGACATGCTGACTCCTTTAAAAAGGAATTGGAAATACAGATATGAAAGTCATCAAAAAAAGTGTCCTATTTATTAATGCATAATTGGTTACACCAGTAGAAGCGCCAGGAAAACTGAGGGTCTATGGAACGTTACTTAAACTGGGAAAAATGTAACCTTAAGTAGAATTAAAACTGGCTTATGTTTATAATTTTTTTTTTTTTTTTTTTTTTTTTTTTTTTTTTTTTTTTTTTTTTACAGATTTTAAAAAGACACTTCCTACTATTGACACCATTTGTATAGATTTCCCATGGGCATTTCAGAAATAGATTAGTTTTACCTCCTAAAATTACAATGGGGAAATTCAGGAAGTGCAACAGTGCCTTTGAAAAGTATATATCAACAATACTTTAAGTGACTATACTTCAAAGCTGTCAATGCCCTTTTATTAGCTCGTGGGCAAAATGTGTTCAGAAACTATGACATTTTACTACAGAAATAGGTAGAACATAAATTATACAACATAAAAAAAAGACTCTTAGGGCACCAATTCTAATACCACTGCTCTCCTTGACAGCTTCAATGGTGTTATGGTAAGAGTTTACTTTGTCTAGAAAGTAGTACTCCAACTGCTACATCATAAGTCTCCATACAGAATTTTGCAGACAGACCTCCATTCAGAATTATATACATATAATTATATATGAAAAGTATGGCATTAAAACACACTATGTACGTTTGGCATTAAAACAAAAAGTAACGCTGATTTTAGTTCATGCAAGATCAGCAGCAGAAAGGACACCAACTGAATTGTATTGATAATAACTGGAAATGTGAGCTGGAAAAAGTTCTACTAAGCACTACACAGTCTACCCAGATCTGGATTTTTGCTAGTGATGTAAAGTGGAAGGGAGGAGGAAATGAGGGAGGACACAACATACAGAAGAAACAAGCCTATTTAATAAAGTATAAGGCATTTTCACAGCTCACACCAACATATTTTAGTTAAAAAGTCATTACCTGCTAAGCTCTGTCTAAACATAAAGACCTCTACCGAGAAACAGCGTCCACCAAACAACAATATTCCCAAGGATGTATGTGGGTACACCTACTGCTTTGAAACGAAAATGTAACTAATTTAAAAAGTTACATCTCCTTGTAATGAAAAAAAAAGCCTTCAATATAAAACCATAACCACTTACAGAATATGTAAATGCCACAAAAGACCATTATGTATAGCATGCCAGAAAACTGAAGCCAAACTACAGATTAGAGACAGGGCATATTCATTATTACAAGGTTGTAATGTTCCAAGTGGTATACACAAATTTTAAATTTAGACCAGTGTTACTACAGACTACTCAATTTGTCTAAGACAATAAAAGCCGTCTTAGAACTTCTACATAGGAGTAATTACCTGAATGGCAGCTGAATGCAATAGTAAGAGACAGCCCTCCCTAAAACAGAAACCTTAAAACATCCAGTGATGTATTACTCCTTTCTGGCTTCAAATAGCAAAAAGCCTCAAATACGTAAGATTCTTCATTGTAAAAAGACTCAAATGGGTAAGATTATAGAGCACCACTGAAAACAAATTGTGAAATGAATTGAGGGGGATTTAAGAAGAAGAGAAAACTAAAATTCAAGCCCATCTAGCACACTTTAGGGATGTCAGTATAATTTAAAGTCCTCCACCAACATGCCTCATTTGATCTTCTTCAGAGTAATTAACATGGCTAGGAACAGTGAGACTACCTGACTTCTCAAGCATAAATATCTTGGTGGCTGACACTGGAACATCAAAGAATCATTGGTGAAATCACAGCAAAAAATCTCCCCCCCAGGACTGGGTCTCATCGCTGCTTGTCCTTTCTTTATGTTGCTTTTTCTTACTATATCAAGGACAAGTAGTGTTCAAGCATTTTATGTGCTCATACTTTTAAAAAAAGCGATTTCTTCAGGGATTATTTGCCATCCTAACTGTTACTGCCTATATCGTCAAACTGCAAAATGCCTACTTTTACTTAAAAAGGAAGAGACATGACATGCCTTCAGTTATAGTTACAGACACTTAAAAACAAGGTCTTCAACATTTGGGTACAAGAAAGTCACTCTGCTAGTTTTTGTCATAACAGTGAAAACAAACAAAAATACAAACACTAAATTTACTTGCATAAATCACAGGATAAAAATGCACTGTAAGGATCACCTAGTCCAGGGGTGGCCAACCCATGCTACACATACCCTAAGTGGCATGGGCAGCCTGTGTGTGGCATGTGGTAGAACAGGGAGGGAGCAGGGAACACAGTGGCATGGAGCAGAAATCAGTGACAGATGAGGCAGAGGAAGGGAGCTAAAGTGGCACTTGCAGGGAGGCATAGCACTTATCTTGTGACACCTGCTCAAAAGCTTGGCCCCCAGTGATCTAGTTCAATCACTTGCAAGCAAAATAACATCAAAGTCATGGCTGGCGAGAGACTGGAGGTGAGGTGGGGGGCCAGGAAAGAGCTGGCAGGCAGGCTGTGCTGGTAGACCCCCTCCAAAGGTGCCACATTATGAAAACAAATTTGCTGGTGAAGACTAAATTTAACTTGAATGAAGTCTAAGCAGTCATGGATATCTCAATAGATGACACTGTCCTTATTCGGTTGAGACAAAATTTCTAATCCACACTAAAAAGGTTGCCCTATGATACTCAGATTTTCTCCATAGTTTTCAGGGTGCATGCATGTAAACAGCTACATTTATGACTCAATCAACATGTCCAACTGATGGTACTAGACATATATACCATGACCACCAGTGTTCAAGCAGTACATGGGACAGTTTACTCTTGCTGTCAGTGGGGAAGAAAAGTTTACACTGATATGATGATTCAGTTTCCATACATTTTCAAGCCTATGCTTCTCTTGAGAGTACCAATAAGGAGGTTATCAACTGTGCTGGGGGCTGTGATGTTGAAGACCTGTAAGTCTTCACGTGATCATACGGTCTTATTTGCAGTCAATGATGGCAGTTTTGTAATATATTAATACTTTGATGCCATCAGTTGATAGAAGTCCTTTCCTACGGCAGTTTTCTGTTAGAGTTGGAAAAAATCTTTTGCCCACGTAACTCTGTGATTAATTTCCCTTTGAACACAATCAGGGTAATCTTTTTTGAACCATGGTGACTAAGTGCTTCCTAGAGCCTTTAATCTTCCCTCTAATTAGAAATATTATGAAGTATATTAGTATTAAAATAAAATCAGAACCTGAAGTATTAAAGACAAAAAAAATCCACTTGCAGCACATCATTGTTTATGCTGAAGTTTTGCTCTTTGAGCAAGACTTTTTCTGAAGCAGCTTTTACAGAACATAAACAACATGCAGAGAATGCATGTGCTGTGCAAGGTGTTCAGAGTAATAAGTTCCCAGCTACAGTTCTGTTTGGCCCGTCTACTTGACCTATGCAGGGCTCCTACACATGGGTGCAGAGCTTGCTTGGACAAGCTGGAAATCCGGCACATCAGAGCAGACTTGATTAATTGAGCCTGCTGGAACATGGAAATTGAGGTACTTCAGCAGCCTCGCACGTCACCTGTATCAGTGTTGCTGTGTGTCTCCGTGCTGACAAAATGGTGGCAGTGCGCTCTGAAATAAACACACATTCAAAGAGCTTTAGTTCAAAGCGCCCCTCTAACACTAATTTGTTCAGTGCGAGGACGCATGGCAATGCTGATACATGCGATGCATGGGCACTTTTAATTAGCGGGCCTGGATAATAAAGGCATCCAGCACCGCATCCAGGAGTGTGTGTAAAAATGCCCAGAGTTACTGCAACAGACTACCTGGAAAACTTTAGCTGTTAAGCAGAGCCACGGTCTTATAGCTTGCCCACATTAATATAGGCAAGAAAATTAACTCACATGAGGCTAAAGAGATGAATTCAAAA
Source organism: Alligator sinensis (assembly GCF_000455745.1). Classification (NCBI taxonomy): domain Eukaryota; kingdom Metazoa; phylum Chordata; order Crocodylia; family Alligatoridae; genus Alligator; species Alligator sinensis. The sequence continues at coordinate 1,784,782 of NW_005842012.1, read as the reverse complement.
TGGATTAAAAGCTCATGAAACTTCTGTGTGGATACTCTCAGAAGTAAGTGTGACCATACAGAGAATTAATGCTATTTAATTAATCCACTTTAAAATTCACAGCTTCAGTTGCAGTGGGTTAATCTCCCCATGTATCCTCATAAAGACAATCCCTTAGTGCACATGCACATTTGATTCTCTTTGGCTCTAGTATTGATAGGCTGACCTTGGGTACTGGAATATCCCCCTACCAAGTTGAAAAGATTAACATATGGTATGCAACAGCTGAAATAAATCCCAAACAATCAAGATCAGTTTGAAGAGGCTAAGCTGGAGTCTCAGGTGTACATAAACAACACCTTTTAAGACCATTCCAACACTCATGCAGACTGAAGACTATTTCAAATAGTTATTCTTTAAATAGTAAGCAACATCAGGTCACAGCAGAACTCCCCTTCAGTCTTAAACACGGGACAGAGAACTGTCTTGAGGCGCCTTCTGTTAATCTTTTGCCATGGAAAAATGTACCCTTTTATATCTTCTTCTTTGCTTTATTTCCTAGGCAATTTTTGATCCAAGACAATGCTTTGCCCCTCATTCCTCAACTGTTTAGCTTCTCACATGGATTTCTACCACAGCCTTTTTGAATATGAACAAAATGTTAGCTTATTCTTCTTTATCCACTCATCTGATAAAAGTATTCCAAATTAAATATAAAACTATAGTACACAAGTGACACAGCAACCAACTAGCAAGAGACAAGGTCAAGAGCTTGTCCTCCTCTCCAGTTATGGATACACAAGAACAATTTTAGTAGACCTGTATGACAAAGTGAAAATTTCACAACTGTTTTAAGAAAACAAACCAAAGAACTGCAGAGCTTTACAGAAGGCTAAAAAATTTGTTTCACTCTATGCTTACGTAGTACTATGATAGCAAAATCTTATATCCCGTATGATCCTTAGAAAAATGCAGGACAGACTATTTGGAATTCATTCCTGTGTAGCAAATGTAACATTAGTTTTACCTGAACTTATTAAAATTCTTTGTTATTATTTGTTTTACACCTTTGAAGATGTCGCAACACGCAAGCCAAACTTTCATCAGTGCCCAAGTGAGGGCAGAGCTCCCAATGACATTCATTGAAAATTTATGCTCCTAAATTCCTAAGCCTTTATGGGAAGTCACAACACAAGAGATTTTTTTCCTTATCAAGCAGAGATATAGCATATAGCCTTCTGATATGAGCTCTGGCTCACAAATGACTATCTCCAGAAAAATCTATAAAAATGCAGATGTGCATGCAAATGTGCCAGCTCTGTGCAGCATGTGCAGCCACTCCAGTCCTATGTACCATATGTAGCATACAACAGTTCCAGGGCTTGCCACGTACATGGCCCCCGGGACCAGCACCGGGCATATGCTCCCTGAAGCATGCAGGCTGGGACCAGTGCTGTACACATTGTTAAGGGGGCCCGAGGTGTAGACTGTACCCCGAACTGATCCCCTATGTTCTCTGCAGGCTGGACCCAGTGCTGCAGTTGCTCCACAGGGGTCAGTCCCAGTCCAGCCTGCAGGCTGGCTCCAGAATGGAGTTCGATACCCCTCCCCTACGCCACTACTCACTAACTTCCAACCTGCAGTTCTCATCTTTTTTCATTTGAGTCCATGAAAGTTAGACAGTCTTTCTTTGAAAAAACATAAGGCATACTAACCAGAGCTCACAGAACTCAGTCAAATCTAGGAATGGAAGACAGGGCACAAAGTAAACTCACAAACATATGACAGAACAGTATTAACAAAGAACTTGTGGTTTTGTATTATGAGGATTAAGTTTACCGTACAAACTTTTCTAGGGACACATGTCAGTCAAGAACAGGATCTGACTGACAAAAGAAACCCCTTAGCAGAGATTAAAGCTATACTGGCAAGACTCCACTTTTGCCCATGCAGATTATTTTGCTAAAAGTGAGCTGGAAAAAGCCATATTGGAAAAAGTTTTTACCAGTAAAGGAGAAGCCCATACTAGAAATGCTCTCCTGGTGTAGTTATACTGGTACAGCTATGCCAGCAAGCTCAACCAAATGGCAGCTCATTTTAAGGTAAAGCATCTTGCCCTCAAAGCAGAGAAGGAGAGCAGAGGAAGGAGAAGAATCCCAGCCTGCAGCCTACTCTCCCCTGAGGAAAGACCAGCAACTTCTGTGGGCAGATCTGTGGCTCAAGAACTGGACTCATAAGTCACCTCAAGACCCATCCATGAGCTATGGTAGAGACCATCCTCAAAACGAGGGATTGCCAACAAGACTTACAGCTATGCCAGCAAACTCCCTTCCAACTCAGTTCCTGAAGACATGCAGTTTATTTTCTTTTAACCAACAAACTTTCTATTGTAACTAAAAGCAATTCCTCTAAATTAAAATAGTTTCTGAAGCAGAGCAAGTTACATTAGAAAAGAATTCTACCAGAATTACTGTATTATACTAGGGTTTCTGATGGCAACAGAAATCCTAGTCAGATCCCCTCCCCAGATGCTTCTAACCAACACAGAAGTATCACTGAAATATTTAAATGAAGACCTTGCTTCATGCTGAAGGAGCAGTCTCAGAGAATTAACAGTACTTTCAACTCCAGCTGAATAATTTGCCTAAAATAAGCAGCTCTGTGATTTCTCATGAGTCATTGCTGAGCTTCCTAGACCAGAGGTCAGCAGCCTATTGCCTTGTGGGCCAGTTTTAGCCTGCAAAGGGATTTTACCTGGCCCATGGCACCCGGACAATGGCAGCAGCAATTGGCTGCAAGGGGATTGGGCAGCACAGAAATCCATAGCACAGGGAATGATGCAGCAGCAGGGGAAGAAAAAAAAAAAAAAGAAAAAAAATCAGTTGCATTCAGGGTGTATCAATGATGACTGGATCACAGGCAGCATCCTGCTTTAGACCAAGCTCTGTTAATTTGTCCTATGGCTCCTTAAAGGTTGACAAGCCCCGTCTTAGACTTAATCATTCTTGAGTCGCAGAATTCCCTTTCTGTGAAAAAAACCCAAACCTTTAGTGCCTACTTACAGGACAGAGAGGTGCCTGTATATCTGGAAACGTTTTAAAGCCCCTAGTAGGACACCTTTTCAATTCAAGTGCCCTGCAGCTGGGTTCTCTCACACAACTGACTGTTCCCTCTAAAAGGGACAGACTACCCTGCTACAGGCAGTTTGTCACAAGTGACAAATCGACTAATATGGCAAAAAAGTAAAGTATAGGAATCTAGAGAGTATATGTTTTTCTTAAGTATTCTAGCCAACAAGATTAACTATATCAGTCTACCAGGACAAAACTTACCTTGGATTCTATTTTAAATAGCAGAACTTAACACACAAATTGCTCAATAGTTAGAAGCTTAAGTACCTTGCCATTAGTGATGTAGTTACAGTTAAGTTTGAGAAATTTTTCAGTAAACGCTTCTTCTTCTTCTGAGGTGGATGATACCACTCTTGCAGGACGAACAGATGCAAAAGCTGGTGAAGCAGCTGCCTCTTTCCGCTGCAGCGCATCTGGATCCTACAAAAAAAAAAAAAAAATGTATTTTCCAGGTGCAAAACAAAAATACTCGAATGCATGCAGTTTTATATGTGCAGTTGTAATCTTTCTAATTTCCTATTTTAATGCTGAGCAGTTGAAACTGTGGCTCCATACACCTTAAATATTGAAGGACAGCCAGACACTCAGCTGATGGAAATCATAGCTCCAGTTAATCAAAGCTTGACTACAGTGAAGCTCTCTCATGCAAGGGTTCTGTCCCATAATGATCAGGTAAAGGGAAACAGACAATATGGATACTTATAAACTAGATGCACAAAAACAAGTTGAAGTATTACATCATGCAAGAAGGAAACAGCCTGCAGGACTGTTTTCCATAACATCAAAAGCAGGTTTTAGTTGCCCTCAGTAACTCTTCTGCAAACTCAGTGAAGAAAGTGGAAGCTCACAGATGCAAATCAGACTTTCTATAAAGCCAGAAATGGAATAAAAATCCTGGATTGAGGCTGCAGTACTACCAGTTAGGAATGAAAGACACATTGTACATCTGATGCAAAAATCATTGGCAAACACCAACAGAACCTGACAATTAGCATTCTTTTAAAACTAGAAAGGAGGAGTGAAGACTCTGCTCCAATGCCTAAATTACTTTTAAAAGCAAGAAAAAAAAAAACCCTCCACACATGATTAGAAAATCTTCAATGTTTACAATCATCTCCTTATAAAAATAACTACTATTCATAATTACATTAAATAGCACAGGTTTGGGGGTTTTTGTGCTTTGAGACTTCCATCATTCCTTTCAATCTCTATTTTCCAGGTCTGTTCACCATTAAAATTACTACTAGTAATATGCTCTACAATCCAAGGGGTATTAACCAAGTATTTAGTCAGCAATTCATTTGGCCCATAGCCTTACTTCAGGGCTTTCTGACATTTCAGAAATTTAATAAAATAGGTTGTCTCTTATTTATTCACCTACCTTGCCCCCTTAAAATTAGCGATTGAAAGTTGGGGGGGGGTGCATCTTAAATGAGAGAAGAGATTCTGACTGATTTGGTTAAAGGGAAATTTTTTTATTCTGCGTTTCCAAGAGAGGATGCTGGTCTTATCTGGTGAGGGTGGGGTGGTATGCAAATAAATAAAGCATTTTAGCAAATTTCTAAGTAAAGGAAAGCTCTTAGCAGGTTTCCCAGGGCTTAAATCCTCTCTCTTTCTTCTTCCGAAAGTGTTACATAGGCTTGTGACAGTACATAAGCACATAAACAGGCACTATTTTGACCAGACTTTGTACTTCACTCAGAAGCAAGATATTAGACTATTTTAAAATATTTACTGATATTTCTAGGTGATGTTTTCCACAAGGCAGGCCACGCCTATGGTTTAATTACTAACATTGGTCAGATAGGACACTGTAGGAATTGAAAAAGGGAGAGAAACTGCAGAAATGTTGGCAGTAGATTTCTGTACTAATTCCCATTACGGATATTTCTGTTTCTTGAGGATTAGTTTAAGACTGATGCTTAATCAAGTGCATTTGAAATCTACCAACATAGTAGCTTTCCCACTTGGTTTTAAGCAGATAGTGATATCAGGAAGCACAAGATATTTATAACTGATTTTAAACACCAATCCAAGCTGCAGTTTGAGTTTTCTGATGTGACCAAGCTTATTGAAACTTCTCCTACAATGATTAATCAGACTTGTTGATCAGAACCCCACATACTTTGCATCTCTTTATACTCTGCCCTGGTTCTCATTGCCCAGTCCCACAGCAGATCTTCAGAACTGCGCTGGCATTCTAAAACTGGCCTGTAAGCTTTTTAACCCAAGTGTCACAAGATCCTTTAAAAGGGGGCCATGCAATATTAGCATTGGTAGGTGGACAGGCACCTACACAGGATTCACAAGATAAACCCAGAGATTTCAAATAGGAATCCACAGTGTCAAAAACTTGCTGACCTGTTGTGGGCTTTCTGAGTTCTTTGCAACAGAAGAATTTTTTTATTATAGTTCAGTAATCAAAAAAAAGTTTGAAAGTCAAGAGTAGGCATTTTCTGAGTGGTGCCTCAAGTCTAAGAAAGGGTGCCTTAAATCTAAAAAGGTTGATAACCACTGATCTAGGCTTACGGCTAGCATGCGCTACATAGAAGTCATACTTACATTGCTGGAAGTTACCATGGCTTCTAGCAAAGCTGACGGTCTTTGCTATAAACAAAGCGGATTTATTTACTGTAATGTTTAAGAATCATCCTACAAGGCACATGGCAATCCTTTATTTCCCTTTTGAAATGTTTCTTAAATTTTGAAAATAAACTTTCTGAAGAAAATATATACTTTTAATTCATTCTCGTCTTCCTTGATAATCCCAACTTTAAACCATGTGATACACTTAATATAGAGATATACCCAGTTTCCACCAAACCCTAGAGATTACTATTTTACTCTCATGTCTGGAATGTGAACAAAATAACCTCTGAACAATAGAACAGAACAACAAGGTTTTCCTTTTTACCATATCCAGAATATATAGTACATTCACAGACTGACAGGTCTATTCCCAACATTTTGATTTCCCTTCCACTTGAGCAATTTATTTCTCAGTGTGCCTGCTATATCCATACTTATATTCTAATAGTTATTCCTAGAAGGAATGAAGAAAGAGATAGGAACATTTTTCTTTACACTTGTTCCTTCATTTTACAATGAGGCAGAAAACTCAGTTTCAGGTCAGAACTTTGTTTAAAACATTATCAGCACGGGTGTAACTGACTGGAGAAATAGAAAAATAAAGCTGGGGAGGAGGGAAGGAGGGCAGAGAATTTGTTATGTGGGAAGATGATGTTGGAGAGAGTCCAGCAGAGGACAACGAAAATGGTTAGGGGCACGGGACACGATTTCTGAGGAGAGGCTGAGGGAACTGCATTTATTTAGTCTGCAGAAGAAAAGACTTGGTGCGATTTGATATCAGCCTTCAGCTACCTGAAGGGTGGCTGCAAAGAGGATGAAGCCAGACTGTTTTTAGTGGTGACAGATGCCAGAACAAGGAGCAATGGTCTCAAGTTGCAGTGAGGGAGGTTTAGGTTGGATATTAGGAAAACTCTCTCACTAGGGCTAGGGACAGACATTACACGTAAATCCGTTTAAGTGATCGGAAACTGGTTTAAACCTGTAACACAACCGATGCTCAGTGCACATAAACCAGTTTAAGAATGGCTGAAACCGTTTTGAGATAAACCTGGTTGAATGTAGTATCCTACTTAACTGATTCGACTCGGAGCAGTTTATGCAATGTCTGTCCCAGCCACCTTGCTGGTTTAAGACAAAACCAGACTCGCCTAGCATCCCAGCATGCTCTCTGCTCCTCAGCAGGGCTGGCCCCTCCCCTCTGCTCCCTGGCTGCAGCTCCTCTTCCTCCCCCTCACCACTCCCTGCTAAATAGGATTTCCCCCCTCCCCTTTGCCTTGCTGAGGGTGTATTAGCTAGCACAGGGGTTTTCAACCTTTTTTAACAAGAGTATGCCTTTGGTCTCAAAGTTTCAGCTGATGTACCCCTTATAGTTTTTTCTTGTTTTTAATGTCATTGGGGGCAGATTGAGATCCCTGTGGTGAGGGAGGGAATGGGGCTGGGGCAGGTGCTGCATAGGTGGAGGGAAAAAAAAATTAGTGGGGGGGTGGGGGTGAGCACACACGTGGGACCACTGGAGTCCAGTGGCTAATCCATGGGTGTGGGAGCCAAGG
>NW_005842012.1:1733807-1773144 GCF_000455745.1 Alligator sinensis | reverse complement strand
GCGCCCCCCCGCCCACCAACAAGCCACTGGGCTCCACCTGTCCCATGACCTGGACCGGCTGGGTCCTCATTCACCGTGAATGGGGGGGCCCTGGCTGGGCCGGGTCATGGGACAATCCCCACAGTGCAGGAGAGAGCGAGCAGGGGTCTCCCCTGCCCCTGCCCCATTCCCTCCTCCACTGTGGCAATCTCAATCTCCCCCCCGCCCACAAGCCCAGTCAGAAGCCCAGGCCAGGTGGCGGTGGCACTGGGAGGGGCTACAGGCTGGGCTGTAGCCCCCCCAAATCCCTCCCAGTCCAGCCCGGCCCAACATGCCCACCAAGAACAGCCTGGCGCTGCCCCAACCCCAGCAGCCCACAGCCTGCCTTGACCCACGTGTTGATCTCGGGGCACGCGCCCCCCATGCCCTCCTGGGAGTGTGCATAGCGGCGGAGCTGGAGGGGGTGACAAGTGGGGGACAGTGGGGCTTGCACACGGTGGCCACAGCCGCTGCCCCACTTGGCCACATGCCATGCTGCTTTGCCATGGTGAATCACGGCTCTGTGGGCTGCTGACTGGCTTCATGCCTGGCCAATTGTGCGCACAACCCACCACCCCCTGCTCTGCTGCGGGAGTAGCAGCCAACCTGTAGAGTGAGTTGGAGTGGGGGGCGGGAAGGTGCCGCAGTGTGCTGTGTGGGACCAGCAGCACCCGGTGCATCCTTCCCCCGGGTAAGAGGTGAATGTACTAGGGTAGATGTCACCGCCACACCCCAGGGCGCACACTGTTCTCACCCACCTGTGCGTACCCCTTACAACCTTTCTAAGTATCCCTGGAGGTATGTATGCCCTTGGTTGACAACCCCTGAACTAGCAGATCACATGCTGGCTACAGTCCCTGTTGAATCAACAAATAGCTGGTAATGTCCCTCTGTTATTCTCTTAATTGGGTGATAAACACTATTATTAATTCCCTGCTGGGCTAATCAGAGCTCCTACCTGAGCCTGGCCACACCCCACTCAGCTCCATGCTGTGGAAGGAAGGAAGGAAGGGCTGCTCTAGCGCCCCCCAGCTTCTAGTCTGAGCCACTGCAGGCATTTGCCTGCATTTCTGGGATGTTCGTCTGGTTACAAAACTCATTTTGCCTAGCCAGGTTAGACTAACCTGCAAATACTGAATGAATTCAGGCTCAGGCTTTCTGAATGTCTGTCCCTAGGCTAGGGGGATGGTGAAGCACTGAAGCAGGTTACCTAGAGAGGTGGTGGAATCTCTATCTTTGGAGGTTTTTTAAGCCCAGCTCAACAAAGCCCTGACTAGAACGATCTAGTTGGGGATGATCCTGCTTGGAGCAGGGGGTTGGACTAGATGACCTGCTGAGGTCCCTTCCAAATCTAATTTTCTATGATTCTAAGTTCAAAAACCTGGGACAATGAACTGTAAGTCAGAAATAAATAAAGAGGGTCAAAGCTCCTTCAATTTTAAGACTAGTCAGTTTCACTTTTATCATGGAACTTCAGCAAACTAAGACTCATAAAGGAAAATCTGTAGGTGCTGGTAGATGTTACTTTTATGGCGCGATTAGCGTGTTAATTGCACCATAAAGTTGCAACATTTCACACTTTCAGCCATATTTTGTGGCTAATTTCCCACTTTATGGCACCATCGTTGCTCCCGATATGACATACAGCATTTTTGTGGTTCATTTTTATGGTGCCTTAAATTGAAAGTGTTGCGTGTCCCAGACCCAGGGCTGTCCTGTCCTGGTACTGTCAATCAGCTCATTATCAGAACTGGCCCAATTCAGCTCTGAAATGGGTCCAGCATGCATGCAGCATTACCCGGCACAGGTGGGGGACAGTGCGAGGCAGGGTATTAAAAAATTCTGCAGCACGGCTAATCAGCTCCCCCATCATGCCTAATGCATTTGCAGCCTTGTCCAGGGAGCTCAGGGCAAGGTTGCAAACTTGAAGCAATGGAGGACCCTTGCAATTGGGATTGGTCAGGAGACATCCCTTCAGTCCCCCATCTGATTCCCTATCAGCTAGGTCTCTGGATGTGGCACAGACCAACCCCTAGACATGAAGCAGTCCTGGGTCTAAAAATTTCACGCTCAGCATTGCTGGGCTGCATGTACAGCGCTGAAAAGCTTGGAACAGGGGAACCCAACATCAGGAAGAACCCCACCCTGATCTCAGGTTTGCAGTGCATTGGGACTTTTACACACTACACATGCAGTTTTTAGACCTAGGGCTACCCTATGCCCAATCCTGCATTGTGTCCCAGACCCCAAAACTGCCCATTCCCCATCTCAATCCTCATCTGGGAGATACCTGCCAGATCTGTGGGATTGAACCGGGGGCAGCCTCGGGTCCGAGTTTGGCCCCAGAACTTGTATAATTGGGATGTGAAGGATTTTACGCCCCTTCCCAAACATCGTAGGTCCTGCCATGCATGTGCAATATGAAAGGATATGAGATGTTTAGGATGGGGCAAACAATTCCTCAGGTCCAAATAATGCCATTATTTTAACATCTGCCTGGGGGCAGTGTTATCACTTACTTGGAAGTTTAGCAATGAGCAGTTATGTCCCACTGGTCTCCACTGCTGCATAATACTTCCTAGTTATAAGACCTGTTTATTATTATTTTAAGAGAGATGTCTTAGCAAGAGGCAAACATGTTTAGTAAAACTTAAGTAAACTTTTAGTAAAACGATATACTTTTCTTGCATAACACACAGGAATTACAAGAACCAGAAGTTAAGTCAATTTTTCTGCAAGACAGCTTTAATTTTAAGAGTTATAGCTAAAGTTAAATCTGTTTTCTAATGTAAATACTAATTCCCCTGTAATTCCAGCCTTGTAATGCAAAGTAATCATTAACATAAACCAACGTACCCCATCAATTGCATGGGTTTCTCTGGTCTTGGAGAGTGTGTTTCAAATGGTAACAGATTGTATACCTACATTTACTGTAGCTTTGTCAAATTCAGCTTCTGAAGAGGTAGGTGACAAGGGACTTATGGGACTGAGAGAAGGGGAACTGTCCACACTAGAAATGTAGTCTGGGTCAGGAACGTACAAAATCTATAAAGAAATTAAAGAAAGATATGGTGGTTAACAGTTAAATTAGCTGTTTCAGTTACACAGTTTTTCCTTAATTGATTTACAGTATTACATGAATTAACTTCTTCTCCAGTTAAGCTATGCTTTTGTATTTTTTCCCCATAATATAAGTCAGTTGTAATTTCCTAGTGCTGTTGTAGTCTCTCTAGCAAAGCAAACAATATTAATGGAAATTCCTTTATGACTGATGCACATAGTATAATAATATTTGAAAAAACAATACACTTTACAAAAATATTTCCATTGTTTTGGTACACAATAAAACATGCAACACAAAATATGTTTTATCATAGGCTCAAAGACATTGTTCTAGTATATATCACTTGTCATCAGTTCATTTAAAAGTTTGAAAAGCTACGTTACGGTAATAAAGACTATGGGTAGTAATGGAGAAGAATAGAAAACTCAGCTAGTCAAAGAACCAGATAAAGATAGCTACTCGCAGTATGTCAGAAGTACTAATTCACACTTGTCCATTGCTATAAAGATTAGTTTAAATACCTGCAATAAAAGTGAAGTACTTCTTTGAACTTTCCACAGAAAGGAGTACCATTAGTCAATTACTTAGACAAAAGGCAGGGCAGAGTCACTCCAAGGCATTGCTAGGAAACACATTCAGTCCATTCACTCTTAAGTTACTTGTTTTATATCTCCAAATTCAGCTTTTTTTTTTTTTTTTTTTTTACTTCACTGTACATATTTACCTGGAGAGACAATCTTAGGACTCATATGAAAATGTATTTGAGTTTTCACTTACCTGGAGTTTAACAATAAAAACAGGTAAGTGAAATGAGAGCATCCCCCTCTCTTGGCAAAAGCATGCATGGTGTTGCATGGACAGCAATTGGAATTCTATTAGCATAAGCAATATGTACATGTAAATATAGTAGCTGACCTGCCTCTTGTTTTTATATTATTTTGTATAGATTTTAGCTGCTGTCTTTTTGTTAAAGTTGGCAAGATTTCAGAATGAATACAAACTGTTAACCAAACCATTAGAAAGAAAACAAAAGCTATGACACACTGAAATATCTTTGTAGTAAAGCAATACCTTAAGCTATTAATTTTTTAGCTGGGTGAAGCTCTACACAAGCAATCTAAAGAGACAAAGATGTTAATATGCATGATTTACTCATACTGAAGAAACAGTACCTGTCCAGGAACAACAGATCTCGCAAAAAGTTTGTTTAATTGAACCAATTCATTGGGTGTTGTATCAAATTTCAAGGCAATGCTGTTCAAAGTATCTCTTGATTCCACCTGTATTCATTGAAACAAAGAAATAAAATGTTAATCAGTTTCCTTTATAATACTCTATATGTTCAAACTTCAAGTGATAAGGGTTTAAATCTTAATACAGAGTACATAGGCTACTGCTACCTTCTCTCTTTGCTCCCAAAGGGGTTGCATGTATGTTGGGCTGAAGGTTCAGACAACAGCCCCAAGATCAATGGAATTCAACAAGAAATGCCCAGAATGCATTTCAACTGGTGTCACAGAGCAACCAATGATACTACCTCCTCTACTACAATTCCTTAACCATTAATAGCAGACCTCATTTCTTGTAAAACACAGTACATGGCACTGATGCTCTCTTCCTTCCCATTTCAAAAGGAAATAATACTTAGGTAATGAGCTCCTAACTTAGAAAAAATGTGACCAAAAACAGATCAGCATGGCTACAACTGGGCACAAAAGGAGCAGACAACCTAAGCTGATGTCTCCAACATATTCACAGATAGGAGAAAAGGGAAGGCACACCTAAGAATCATTTATAAAGAATACCTCTTAATCTATTGTCACATGTTGAAAACTATACATGATGTAGTGTCTTATTATGATAGGCAGACATAAAATGAAAAGTGTACCTGTAAGTCTGTTACCCTGCAATACTACCCACAATGTAGGGTACAAGGAGGGAAAACAATTATCTCCATCAGATAAACTAAATTTATAAGCCCATTTGACCTTTATTGCCAGACAGAGGCAAATCTCCTACTGAACTGAGTGAGAGCTTCAAGGGATGGATCAAAAATAAGAGTTGATGAAATCTTATATATGGACTAAAAATAAAAAGAAGTCGACGAACTCTAACTCCTCTTTCTAGATAAGAATTTTAATCATCAAGGTTCTCATTTCTGCCTCCCCTTTCTTGTCCTCTTTACTAGAATGTGGGGTCTTGAGAGTAGTAACCCCTCAAACAGATACCCTCAACTCATCACTGAGGGGAAGTCCATGTATGCTAAGTGCTCACACATTTCCATTTTAGGAAAACAAAATAGGATGTTGACCAATTCATTTAATAAAAATCTACAGGCAGCTCCAATGACAGTCTTCTTGCATATGATTTCAGAAAGTTGACTACTCCAACCATTTAAGAGTAGATCCATCAATATTACTTCAATATTTCAGACTGTTCGCTCCCTCTGGTGGACCATATAGAGGGCAGTCGGTTAGTATATGTTGGGCTATCTGATCTCCTTTGCCACGTGGGCACAATGGTGAGTTTGTAAGGCCCAGTTTATGTTTGATTTTATTGAAGGCACCATAGCCTGACTGCAGTCGATCCAATGGCAGCAACATTAACAGAGGGGCACTTATGAAGCATTATCATTTTTGTCCAACTGTTTCCTTTTTCTAGAGAGGATGTTTTATGACTTGTACCCTCTTTGTCAGCTGCATCAGATTTTGAGTTACAAGTCATTGCCTTAGCTTAGTTCCATCATTTCTCAGTATTTAAACCTGGTACTGTTTAATAATGTCATCCCTTTCTGAATTTTATCTAAAAAATGAAGAAGCCTACTGGAATCAATGTTTCAAATAAAATAAAGGGGTGAAGAAAATTTGAGAGTTGTTTCACATTCTGTGAGCTTTGAAGAATTCTTATACTTCATAAATTTGTTTGTTCCCTTAATACAAGTATATCTTAACACTGCTAGAAGTTAACTGGACACTTGGAAAATGCATTGCTTTAGTCTGTTTTTCCATTACTTTCAAGATGAACATTTGTAATTTCCAAATCACAAGAATTTGAGCTTTTACAAGAAATAAGCTTTTACAAGAATACAGATATTCAACACAGAACTGGAGAGGACCCAAAATTACATCTTCGTTAACATATTATATATAGACTATATAATAAAGATAAATTTTACTCATCATTTAATCAGCAGGTGTTTTGCCTAAATAGTGTGGAAGAACGAATGGCTTGTGTACCCATTCCACAACACTTATGTGGCACAAAACGCTAATTTAACATCCTTAGCACGCATATCAATGTCAAATACTTCTTCTAAAAAGAAACAATCTGGAATCAAAGTATTTCTTACATATGCCATACTTGTTGATGCTAAATACATTACAGCAGAGCAAAAATGGCTGTTTGTTCCTTTTGTCCTATATTCAGCCTTGCTGAAAAAGCTCTAAAGCTGATACCTGTCCCAGCAGTACAAACCAATTCTTATAACATAAGCAAGCTGAATTTTAATAGTTTGTTATGGTTTTCCAATAGAAGTCACGTGGCCAAAACCAAGTCCTTTTTTTCCTGAGGGTGCTTAGCAAGTTTATGCATGGGATTATAGAAATGTGGCTGCTTGAAGCAGCAGGGAACTAGACTCAGTGACCATGAAAGAACTGACAATGTTAGTAAAGGCTGTCTTTCTTGTTAGCTCAATATTTCTTAGGAAAAAAAACTTTACTATGCACATTTGAACAACAGGGTTATTCTGTGAGAGCAAAGGAAATTGAGTGAGGGACCATCTAGATTTCCACTTGATGTGACAAAGCAAGCTGTATTCTTAACTTTTAAGAATGTATTCATTTATGGAAAGGAATGGGAAGCAGATAGCTTATTTAATACAAGGATGGCAGATATCTTGATTGATTAAATGCTGTGATATAATGAAGTTTGGCATTTGTCACAACTATAAATCTATAAATCTAGGCTTTCGTAACTAATGTTCATCCATTTGCAACAATGAAAAGTAAAAGACGACTACTCTGTTTCTATAAGACAACATTGGTTTTTTATAATGAAAGGGAAGGTGACAGAAGGGGAATATTAAGATTTAAAAAACTATAAGCTTTTGTAAAAACAATGCCAAAATTAGAGAAAAACCTGCTGTGTTGTAATCATATGCAAGCTTATTGTAAGCTTTATTCAAACTTTACAAACAGCTAGCAAATACAATTCTGATTGAATGCAGAGATGTGGGGTGAAAAATTTTCTGCGGAAAATTTTCCAGTGCTTTATTTTTCTGTAGGAAATTTTCCATTTCTAAAAATTCATTGTTTCATAAAATTCATTAGTAACAATGAATGGATGCCAATACAATATTAGACAACCTTGGCAGTTTCAAAGTTGTAATTAATGTTTTTCAGGTGATTATCCCTAGGAAGTGTATGAGAGAGCACATATACGTTTTATTGATTTGTAAACAGGAGGGTAAATACACTCATATAATAATCCAAACAAAAAATCAAGTTATGAATTCACCTAATTGGCTGTTCAGGTCAAATCAAAAACCAAATGAAGGCACTGCTAAGCTTCTTTCTATTTCTCAAAATCTCTTGCTTCTGGAGAATCAGTCAGAAACACAATTAGTGAAGAAGATGCAGTGTGATGATATGTTGTCCTCGCCCATAGACTCATTGGTAAAACCATCCTTTAGTAAAAGAGAATGTGGTTCAAGTAGTTCTGAAATCACACTTGCCTCAATCTGATTCTGAAATGGAACGACTAAGTGGTGCAAGTGATTCTACAGATAGTGACAGTGAAACTGGAGGTGCCGCAATAACTTCGGTGGAAGAGAGTTAAACTCTGTTGAATTAGATGAGTGGACAACCATGGCATATCATGCACAGTTCTTCGGGTGTGCTACAATTAGCATGTCAACAGTTTTCAGTGCCAGCATTTTTTTCCTTAAATTTAAACAAACAATGTAAGGGAAGTACATGCTATTGTGTATTGTCTTTACTTTTTTTCAAGTATTCCAATAAAAATAATTTGTTTCCACATAAAGCTTTGAATTTGCTTGAATATAACAATATTTAAACCACATTAAGTGTGCCGTGTTTAATTTTTTTCCTAATCACATATTTCAATTCAAATACTTGTGGCTACTGGGACATAAAATTAACATGGGGTACTTTTTTTAGTTTTGTTTACTAATTATAAGTCAAATAAACATGCTAAATCAGATCACGCTCCATTTAGGGCATTGGAAAAAATTTCAGAAAATATTCCAACTCAAAATCTTCTGGAAAACCAGCATCTCTGATTGAGTGGCTAGGCAAATTTATGTTATAAATATGATCAGGTTAAACAACAGACCTCTAAATGCATACCTCTTAAATATATTAGAAGGGATATGCTGAGCTACATACAAACACTAATCTGACAAAGGGTCTATTCAGAGACTTATTTTCTGTTCATTAACTGTGAATAATTAAGTGTTGGCAGACCACACAAAGACAATGTAGAAATAATGGCAGGATAACTGGAAAAATATGAAGGAGCAGTACACTGGGAATGCAGTAGGGAGAGTCTTTATAGACTAAAATGGTGCAAATAAGTAGTTTGCTTTTCATTCATCTCACACAGTGGACTGACAGGTCAACTTCACCGTAGATTTTTTCCCCCCTTTTTTCTTTTTAATACAATAATGGAATACTCAGCTATACAGAAGAATACAAAGGTTGTCTGATCAACAACAAAACACAACAAAGACACACCTCCCCAAAAAACAAACCAAACCATAAAGTTTCCACAAAACATAACACACCTAAGTAGTTTTTTTTTTGTTTGGGGGAAGTGGGGGTGGGGGTGAGGAGGGAGGGAGGAGAAAGAAATAGCCCAAAATTCTAATCTGGAGTATATTTCAGCATTCTTCTACAGGGTCTAAATAAAAAAAGCACAAACGATTAATGTGAACAAATTGAGGGAGTTTCCAAAAAGTTTTTATTCCTTGATGATTACCATATGCCTCAAGTGATACTGTAAGGAAAGATCCAGGAGCCTTAATGGTTTAGCAGCCAGCACCGGCCCCAGGCGCTCCAGGATGTGTGCTACCCACAGAGTCTGTTCCAGCTAGTCTGGGACCTGCACAGTACACAGAGATGCTGCATGTGGCACAGATCTCAGATGTGTGGTACAGTCTGGGTGGGACAGGTGATGAGTGTAGTGTGGCACCTGCCCTGGGATCTATGCTTCCTGCCCCAGACCCTCTGGGATCTGCACTCTATGTAGGCTACAGCATAGAGCGAAGTGACCTAAGTATGTGCCACAGGTGCTGGATCTGCAAGGTGGGGGACAGAGGAGGGTTTGGGATCTTTGGGCCCATTGGCCCAACCCAGCCTGTGAACTGGCTCTGCAGGGCCATATGAGTTTGGTCCCTCTGATCTAAATAGTAATACATCACTTAATTGGGGATCCCAAACTAAGAAAATCTATCCAATGCACTGCACTCATGGATAGCTACACTTTCTTTTTGATTTTTGCTTAGGATTTTTGGAATATGTGGCTACTGCTAAAATGAGTAATTATGGTAAAAGCATAAATGCTAAATTATAGAACAAGATTCTGAAAAGCTACCTTTGGGAGCAGTAAGGAAAAATTTAAAGGCAACTTGTTGCAATAGAAGAAAAAAAAAAACAAAAACAGATGCTATTAATAGTTCAGAAAAACAAGGGCAAGTAGTACTGCAGCACAGACTGAGGTAAACTTCTGAGCAGTGTACACTTCAGCTTGGATACAGGAAGCTACTCAGAAGAGATTCAGTGGTGATGCAGTTACTCAAATCCTTAACAGATTGGTGATAAAATAAACTTGAGTGCTACAACTGCTAGATGGGATAGTTACCACTGTAAAACCTTTTTTTCATGGAGCCAAGGTGTTTACCAATGCAGTCACTCTCAACGAGGGTGCCACAGCACTCTGGGGCGCCGTGAGACCTTTTCCAAGGGTGCCATGGAGTGCCACAAAGTGTTAGCACTGTTAGATGTGCAAACATGCAATTGACAACTTAGAGATTTCAAATACGAATACACAGCGTTAAAAACATTTTGACCCGAGTTATCTGCAACAGAAAAACTGCTCCATTATTTTTTGGTAATCAAAAAATGAGTGAAAACTTAGAGCTGGTATCTTCCAAGAGGTGCCTTCAGCCTAAAAGGTTGAGAATCATTGTGCTAGAATCTTCCTTATGCTAATTTATTCTCCCCTCCTGCAGAAAACACAAATTGCCTTCTAGGTTTTTTAAAGCTGTACTGTAGCTAGGCTTGGCAGAAATCAATTTTATTTTAATTTCCACAGTTAAAAAATCAATGTTTATTTTTAAGCACTACTTTTGATTCTTATTGATTTACACTTTAAGGTTCGCATGAAATTAGTGGTGGTTTTCGATTTTTATCAATTTAACACGCGCGTGCACATGCGTGTATAGCGGCCGTGCTGGTAAGGCTGCGCCAGAAGTGGGGATTGGATAAGTAGGGCTCACAGAACCTGGGAGCTTAGCCGGGAGTTTAGCCCCTGCCCTTATCATGCAGTGGAGGGGCTAGACTCTGCGGGAATTTGGCCTGTGCCCCAATCACACAGGGGCCAAACTCCCGTGGAGCCTACTCTGCCCCACCTCTGGGTGATGGGCCAAACTCCCATGGAGACCAGACTGGGCTCCTCAGGAGTTTGGCCCCTGCCCTGGCTGAGACCTGGGCAGAGCAAGCAGCTGACATGGTAAAGGGTGGGTGGATGAGCACGTGCACTGTCCCAGATTTCCTTACCTCTGTCCTGGATTTTTTTTGTATGTTTTTTACATCTCCTTTACGCAAATTTGATGATTACCATTCCTGGTCTGTTAGGGTCAGGTGAAATATATGGCTATCAATAAAAATCAAATTCTGCCAAGCCTAATTATAGCATGTGGAGCATCTTTAGTGAACATCTTAAGTGAATGTTTTAAAAAAATCCTGATTAAATCAGAAAATACACAGGTATCAGAAATGATTGAATTGTCGCTCGGTTATATCATATTTATATGCCAAGAGAGAAGAGAAATGGAGAGCTATTACCATTTCCATATTTAGTAAATTCTGGGCTGTCTAAATGTATCTGTAAATTGGTTTGCAATCATTTTTTGTGTTAACATTTGGAAACTTCTAAACTTACGGAAAGACTGTACCTCTTAATACTGAAATATTATCTAGTAATATATATATACACAAGCGTCAATGCACCATTCTCAAGCATAATTTGTAATTGTTATTGTGAAACCAAATATCAACAAGGAACTTAACCAGGCCAGGCATTTACTGTTCATTATAGGGAGATTAATAACATTAATCGACACATTAGAAAATCAAGTATTATTTGTATTTATAGCTTTAGAAACTTTATATAACACCAAAATTAAGACACACAAGAGAACTCAGTTTTCACTGCTAAAATTGGAAAACTGTGCACCATTAGTCACCATAAATCAGAAGCAAAATCTAATATACCTTCTTTAAAATTGTAGGATCTTTGATCATATATATATATTCCCAGGTGGCTGTCCAGCTTGACCAAAAGACATTCATTTTCACCTGGGAGAGTTTCTGCTCTCCCAGGAGAAACTGTGAGTGTACAGATGTTCAGGTTCTCTCTCTCAGGCCACTCAGAGAAAAAATAATCTGGGAACAACCAGTTAAATCACTCTTAGGGGACCTCTTCCTGGAAGAGCAAATGTCTGTACATGCTGTGGATTCTCTCAGAAGAGAACACAATCCTCTAGTATTCCCCTGCTTCCCCCAGCCCAGGGAGACAGTGTGTCACTGGCTGGACTCTGCTGGTCCAGCAGGGAGCAAAACAATTCGTAATCCCCCAAATGTATGCTTTTACAGAATAACCTCATTTGAGCAACGACTACATATTCCAAAACCTCCTTCAAAATCCCCACACTGTTCTTCAAGCCAACACAAACTGACCATGGGCAGTCTACATCAGCCAATCAAGGCTGCCCTAAGCACTGCTGCCATTTGCTGCCAGAGGCTGCAGAGCATGCAGAGATGTGTGCACAGGGGGCCCTCACATCTGCACAGTGTCAGCACTGCAAGCTTTCCACTCTTCAGCACCTTTGCATTCAAAGGTATGTACACATGGCTCTGGGTAAGATTCTCTACCAGAACAAATCCAGAAGAATTTTCTGAGATTATTTGAATGTGAGACATACAATAGGTGCACTATGCACACAACAGTGCTATTTAAAAAAAATTTTTTTTTGCATATAACCCACACCTTTCCCCCCAGAACCAACTGGGGAAAACTTGGGTGTCCATTATATGAATGGAAAAGGACTCACCACAAGTCCAAAGAGGTGGCAGTATTAACTGCTGCTGCCCTGGAAGTTACAGCACTTCACTCTGCTACTGTTCTGTCCATCCCTCTCCTCCCCATACCACCAAATTTCTAGACCTGTGTGGAGTGGCCTCCCCAGCTGCTTTTTGGATTGGGACAGCATGTAAAGTTGTCTGGTGGCTGAACCTGGCACATCAGGTACAACCCAGCACAACCCCAGACCTGGCACCTGGCTCCAGAGCCAGTGTGCAGGGCCAGGCTCTTCATGCAGCCCCAGAATTTGTTCCCCTGCCCCACTGCACTGCACTCAGCTCCAGCATGTAGCCCCCAGGCCTGGAGGCCCCAGACTTACTTGTCCAAGATAAGACTTGTTTTTTTCCCCTTCTTGGATCTTCCAAAATAGTGTGCATATTTGGGGACATGTTATATGTGAGAAAATGTGGTAGGCTGCAAGGCCCTAAGATTTGAATGCATGTATTCAACTTGAGAGCCTGCAGTACTGTGAGTGCATATACAAAGATTTTACCAAATGAAACTACTGCATGACTAGGCAAAATACTGAACTCCCAAAACAAATCAACTGACGTAGGGCTGAAGGTACCAACTAGTAAGTAAAATGTTTAGCAAAAACACAAAAATCCACACGTTTCAAAACTTAAAACACTTCCTTACAAGCTGAAACACTTTATAAAACCATGTACTTGCTTTGCACAAAATTTTCCACAGGATACATCCACCTAATAAAAGTAAAGCCAGAAAAGCTAAGCACAAGATCCTCTCTCATAATTAAAGTACGTGTCCTCTTTTGCCAAAATATGCATCTTCACATAAACTTGAAAGGTTTCATTAATTGTAAACTTCAGGTATTCAGTTGACCTTTTTGTATAAGTTTCATCTGATAATCTTATCCAGCTGTTTCAACCAAAAGAATGCATTTCCATCACACTTAGCCAGAGTAATAGATGCTTTCTAATTTCTTGAAAGATATTCTTAAAGTTACAGCAGTAATGGACCCTGGACTTCAGAAAAGCAGACTGACTCCCTCAGAGAACTGATGGGCAGGATCACCTGGGAGGCCAGTCTGAGGGGGAAAGTCCTGGAGAGCTGGTGGTATTTTGAAGAAACCTTACTGAGGGCACAGGAACAAACCACCCTGCTATGCAGGAAGAACAGTAAGTATGGCAGGTGGCCAGCTTGGCTTAGCAGAGAACTTTCTGATGAGCTTAAACACAAAAAGGAAACTTATAAGTGGAAGTTTGGACAAACAACTAGGGGAAGAGCATAGGAATATTGCTCAGGCATGCAGGGATGAAATCAGGAAGGCCAAAATGCAACTGGAGTTACAGCTAGCAAGAAACATGAAGGGTAACAAGAACCGTTTCTACAAGTATGTCAGCAACAAGAGGAAGGTCAGAGAAAGTGCGGATCACTTACTGAATGGGGAAAGCAACCTAGTGAAAGATGAGGAGGAAAAAGGCTGAAGTACTCAATGCCTTCTTTACCTCGCGGAGACAGTTAGGTCAAGGGATGTGGTCATCATGGGTGACCTAAACTACCTGGACATCTGCTGGGAGGAGCAGTCAGCCAGCTCTGACCCCCTGTAGGTTCCTAGCTGAGATGCAGGACCCCTACCTAACCCAGGAGGTGCACAGTCCCACCAGGGGAAATGCCTTGCTGGACTTGGTCCTGGTCACAGGTGATGACCTGGTGAGGGGACTGCGGGTTCTCGACCATCTGGGCGATAGTGATCATCGCCTACTGGAATTCACTATCCAGCGCAGGATGTCAAAAGCCTGCAGCAAGGCAGCAGCCTTTGACTTCAGGAGGGCCGATTTCAAAAAGTTAAGGAGATTAGTCGGAAAGGCACTGAGGTCCCAGAGGGTAGGGGAGTTGGGAGTCCAAGACGAGTGGTTGTTCCTTAAGGAGACGATCCTCCGAGCCCAAAGGGTGACAGTTTCAACGCGAGTCAAAGGGGACAAGAGTGCTCAAAAGCCCCCATGGCTCACCAAAGACATTCAGGAACATCTGAAAGCTAAAAAGGAGGCATACACCCGATGGAAGGGAGGGGCCATCACCAAGGAGGATTATACCTCCATTGCTCGGGACTGTAGGGGGAGCTGTTAGGAAGGCTAAGGCAGAAACAGAACTAGGACTAGTGACCAGAATAAAAAATAACAAGAAGTCCTTTTTTAAATACATAGGGAGTAAAAAGAAAGCACTGGGTAATGGGGGGTTCCCCTGCAGGACACGCTTGGCAATCTGGTGGTTGCACCAGACGATAAAATTCTTTGCCTCCATTTTTCTGAGCAGGGACCAGGACGTCCCCCCCCACCGGGATTCCGGATGGACTCAGGGCACCGTCAGGCCTAGGGTCAGGGAGGACCTAGTTAGGGAACTTCTGGTGGGGCTGGACATGTTCAAGTCAGCAGGTCCAGATGATCTCCATCCCAGGGTTCTGAGGGAATTGGCAGAGGTCATTGCGGGACCCCTGGTATGGCTTTACGAGCACTCGTGGTGCTCTGGCCAGGTCTGAGAGGACTGGGAAAGGGCCAATGTGGTCCCCATTTTCAAGAAAGGGAGGAAGGAGGACCCGGGTAACTATAGGCCCGTTAGCCTTACCTCAATCCTAGGGAAGCTCTTTGAGAAAATTATCCAGGAACACATCTGCAAAGGACCAGCAGGGGAGATTATGGTCAGGGGCAGCCAGCATGAGTTCATTCAAGGCAGGTCCTGTCAGACCAACCTGGTTGCCTTCTATGACCAGGTCACAAAATCCTTAGACACAGGTGTCATGGTGGACATAGTGTTTCTGGAATTTAGGAAGGCCTTTGACACTGTCTCTCACCCCATTCTCATCAAAAAATTAGGCGACTGTGGAGTTGATGCCTACACAGTCAGATGGGTCGCAAATTGGCTGGAGGGCCGCACCCAGAGAGTGGTGGTGGACAGGTCATTTTCAACCTGGTGGGAGGTGGGCAGTGGGGTCCCCCAGGGCTCGGTCCTCAGGCCTGCACTGTTTAACATCTTCATCAGAGACTTGGACAAGAGGGTGAAAAGCACCTTGTTCAAATTCGCGGATGACACTAAGATGTGGGGAGAGGTGGGCACGCTAGAAGGGAGGGACAGGCTACAACTACATCTGGACAGGTTACAGGGGTGGGTGAATGAGAATAGGATGGGATTCAATACTGACAAGTGCAAGGTACTGCACATGGGGAGAAAGAAACAGCAGCATACCTGCAGGCTGGGGAACTCCCTTCTCATCAGCACAGAGGCAGAAAAGGATCTTGGAGTCATTATTGGTTCCAACATGAACATGGGCCACCAATGTGGGGACGTGGTCAGGAAGGCTAACCGCACCTTGTCATGGAGGTCCAAGGAGGTGATCCTCCCTCTCTATGCAACACTGGTCAGGCTGCAGTCGGAGTACTGCATCCAGTTCTGGGCGCCACACTTTAAGAGAGATGTGGACAGCATTGAGAGGGTCCAGAGGAGGGCCGCTCACATGGTCAGGGGTCAGCAGGGCAGGCCCTACAAGGAGGTGCTACGGGACCTGAACCTGTTCAGCCTCCACAAAAGAAGGCTGAGAGGGGATCTGGTAGCCGTCTATAAACTTACCAGGGGGACCAGCGGGGGACAGGAGAGTCCCTGTTCCCCTGAGCACTACCAGGAGTAACTAGGAATAATGGCCACAAGTTGACTGAGAGTAGGTTCAGGCTAGATATCAGGAAGCACTACTTCAGTCAGGCCGGCTAGGATCTGGAACCAACTTCCAAGGGAAGTGGTGCTCGCTCCTACTGTGGGGGTCTTCAAAAGGAGGCTAGATAGACACCTTGCCAGGGTCATTTGACCCCAGCATTCTTTCCTGCCCACGGCAGGGGGTCAGACTTGATGATCTGCTCAGGTTGCTTCCGACCCTACCAACTATGAAACTATGGAGCTAGGCTGTTCTTAGTGGTTACAGATGACAGAACAAGGAGCAATGATCTCAAGTTGTAGCAATGGAGTTTTAGGTTGCTACATCTTGAGACCATTGCTCCTTGTTCCGTCATCTGTAACCACTAGGAAAAACTGTCTCACTAGGAGAGTGATGGAGCACTGGAATTGGTTACCTAGATAGATGGTAGAATCTTCATCCTTGGAGGTTTTTAAGGCCCACCTCAACAAAGCCCTGGCTGGAATGATCTTTTTGGGGATGATCCTGCTTTGAGCAAGGGGTTGGACTAGATGACCTCTTGAGGTCCTTTCAAACCCTAATTTTCTAAAATTTCTAATTTAAAGATGCATGGGTCTGCTGTTGAAAGAAACTTTCATCTATACAAAGCAGACTAACAGAGTTATCCTAGACTTAGGAAAAGACAACAAACCAAAATAATACTCTTCAATATTTTTTTGAAGCTAAGTTTAGTCATATTAATACAGATAAAAAGAAAGGACTAATGTTATTGTTGTATAAAGCTATGCTTGACCACACTTAAGGTGTCCACTTTATAGCTTATTCTTTACAGACTTTTACAAATTAAAAAAAATCCTTTTATTATACTGTGCAAAGTTTTAAAACAGGTCAGAAGCTACTGTGATAACTTGGACTATATTAACATAAACTTATTAAGTATTATTTATAGTCTTAATTAAACACCCAGTACATAACACAAGATAGATATTTCTCACTTTAGTTTCCCTTAGTAACCAGAAATGTGAAAAGCTGACTGCAGCACGGTTTGAGGGTCATTTCAAGAACATAACAGCCAGAGAAAGGCTCCATTTTCAGATACTGCTAGGAAAACAGAGCTGTACTGTGTTAGATATAGATCAATGGAAATTATCAGAAGAATGATGGAAGGTCATTTACCAAAAGGTATTACAAAAAATAGACTAATACTATTTTGTTACTTTTATTGTATTTAATGATTTAACAATGCTAAAAGCTTTAGAAGTTGTGATTTTATAATTCAGATTATTTACTTCAAGTTACTGAATAATTAGCCTTCAACAGAACTATGCCACTGATTAAAAATCATTTAACTATTAAATTAGCCTCCACAGAAAATCAAAACAAAAAATGTCAGATTACTTTTCAGGATGCTATATATCACTCTTGAAAAAAATCTTAAAATACTATTTAAGCAGTTTCTATGAAGGGAATCAGCTCTTGGAAGTACAGTACAGACTGATGAGAACAAGGTAATGAGCATAACTATTTTGTTTATGTTACAAACTGGAAACTCCTAGACTCACAGCCCATTGCTATGCAGTAACAACAGTTTAATAGCCAGGCAGCAACTTACAGTATATTCAATAGTCCCTTTAGGCTTTTGAAAAGACATTCGTCGCCCATCTTTCTTGTCTGGGGTCTTCTTCTGGCCAGTGTCTGAAAAAAATTGAGGCAAGGCGCGTGTTAAATTCATCTTCCTCTCTCACTCAGTATTGTCACAGGCTGCTGAGTACAGCCCCACGGGCAGACATCTAATTCACCAGTTACATAGCTTGATCCTTGTGACTTGACTGTCTAACAGACAACCAGCTGTCAGAATAGGGACTTGACTCCACTGCTATGCTATAAAGATTTGACCAATATGAACCACTGTGACAACTGGGAATCAATTAAATATACAAGTACCTGCTTACATCCAGGAAGTTATTAATGCAGGGAAGACTAAATGATCAATCGACCCCATTGGGCAAAATTACATCAACTGTACAAGCAATGCTTCTAAAGCTACCGCATTTAATTGGTTTCATATTGCATCAGGTCTGCCTTTGTCTGCAGAAAAGGCTATCTACAGCTTCTAGAGGGCAGATCCAAGTAAAGGGTACAGCTTCCGAGTTGAATGTATTTTATAAGGTATGCGATGTTTGCGAGATACACACACCCTAGAATTCTCTCCCTCATTCATTCGGTACAAAAGAGGACAAGATTAAAAGCACTTCTTCCTTATGGATACGTACTTCATCTTTCTGTCAGATATTCTTAAAGCACTTACAATTCATTTCTTTTGGTGACACCACCCCTTAATACCACCAGTTTCCCTGGGATGCAATCCAAAAAGGAGAACATATTGCAACTGTAATCAAATTTTGCTGATGTAGGTTTATAAAAACAGAAGTTTGATTAATTCACAAACAATGACAACACCACACAAGACATACTGTTGTTTGACAATTACCGAATATTCTACAGAAGTCTTTTCTGAATATAGCATACTGAATATAGGGGTATAATGCACAAAACTATTAAACTTGTTCCTCACTCCTGTACTCTTAAACATTTATTGCATACAGGAAGAGGAAGAGAGACTTCTGTGGCCCCCTCTATACGTGCAGGTAAAGGCGCAATGTGATCTAATGCACGATTCACACAATCGTGCCTCCTGCCACTACCCCTCCCCTGCCTTACCTTTCCCTTCCCTCCTCCCTCCCAAAAATTCTCCCTGCGGTGATCTCCAGGGGTTTCTTGCACACTAAGCCCTAGGCATCACAGCAGCCATGATCCCTAGGGCCTGGAGGTTTCATGCATCCCCAAGCCCTGGGGATCATGGCTACCTCAATCCCTAGTGCATGGGGATTTTACATTCGAGTTAATACACTCTTGCAGTTGGGAGCCCCATCTGCTGATGGGGCTCCCAGCCACAGGGGAGACCCTGGTACACATGCAAATTAAAGCTCATTAACAACCAGTTATACAATTAATACACATTTTTTGACGTCTAACTTTATAGCTGGTTGGTGCTTTTTATTTTATACTATGTACTTTGCACATGTAGTTGGTCTCCCGGAAATTGTACAATTAACCATTTTATTGTGTAATACCTGTAACATGGAGAGGGCCAAATCAGTTTTGCAGATCTAAAAAAAAATAATTAGTCGTCACTGCAGCATGCTCCTAATTGTGCTGATACATTTTTGTTTCCATTATCTTCAATTTACATGCTCAGATATTTCTGAGCTAGAATGAAAATGCACATAAAATCTATATTTCAATGTATTCAAATTGTTTACTGTACATGTTAAAGTTACTTCTATCAGCCATTTTTAGTTTCTTAGAAGCCTACACCAAATCACTTTAATTTCTTTTTATTTTGTAGTCATTAAATTAATCCTTTTCCCTTATACTAAGTCTCCCTTGAAAAACACAGATTAAGGCTATTGGAATAGTTAAATTAAGATTACTTCAGAGTTTACAAAGACTTTAATGCCCAAAAATCTGAGAACTCAGCGCACGTTTTGGAGAACACAAAACACTGCTTCCAGGGTGGGGGAAGGGGGAGGAAATGCTTCCAACAAAAGAAATTAAGTGTTGACATCTATTCCCCTCTGAAGTGCACTCCATAGCATGCATTCCTTTGAGAGAGATATCACACAGAATTCCCACCCCATTAATGTTACTGTGTTTTATTTAAATAGAAGTCTTTGTTTTGTGTAACAACAAAATAATCCCACACAGAAATGGGAAACTATTCCCAGTCTGTTCACTTAAGATCTGACATACAGTTTAGAGATCACTGTATGAAAAACAGTAAATATTTAAGAGTCACTAAAGGAACTCAAAGTAGCAGCTTTAAACTACAGTTAAACCAAAAGTAAATTAATTGTCCAGAAAAGTTCATCGATCAGAACATAGTTTTTGAGCTAGAGCTGTGACACTTTTGCCACAGTTTTGGGAATGTGCTCCTTTCTTGTTCTATATTACTTGATGACAGTGATTCCCAACTGGGATGAGGTAGATAAGTATGCTGCTTGCTACTAAGGTTAACTAGAACCTGGAACACACTCCTGGCAGAGCACCGGTCACCATCCTCGGAGGTGTTCAAGAGGAGGCTGGATAAGCAACTCACTGAGCTATTTTGAGCTCATTAACCTACTGCCTATGGCAGAGGACCGGACTTGATGATCTTGCAGGTCCCTTCCGGTCCATTGATTTTATGATACTCCTCTCGCCCACTGCAGTTTCTGCACCAACAAGGAACATCTACGGTTGCCCCCATCCACCCGCTAGCAGACCCTGCACCATCCACTCTGTGTTTTTCAGCCCAGCTTTCCCTCTAATGGCTTGAATGTTCCTGGGGCTGTTGGGAGGGGTTATGGGGGCAGGTGGCTCTGGAGCTTGGTGTGCAAGTTCTTGGAGAAACAGTTGTAGCAGCGAAGGCAGCACTTGCATCCTCAGGTACAGCCCGGGGGTGGGAAGGATGTCCCTCCTTCTCCTCCACCCCATGTGTTCTGCTGCTTATCTCTCTGCTCCCCCAATCCTCTCAGTGCACCATGTCACATAAGTAGTCTGGCACCTCACCCCTTACAGCTGGGGGTTCCTGGGCTCTGGCTCTTTTGGCTATGGGGCTAAAGTGCTGGAATTCATGGGGGTCACCCTGGGCTAACGAAGAACATGAACTGGCCCACTGGTCCCTAAGCCCCAGTGACCCAGACCTATGTCGGTAGTCCAGGTGCCATACTGAGAGCACACACACAGGGCCAGGCAGAGCCACGAGGAACAGCTCAGAAGGGTGACTACAGTATTACATTTAATATTATAATACAGCAGCACAATGAAGAACATATTAATTAATTATATGTTTATATTATAATATTCATACTGTATTCATATCGTTTCAAATGGGGCACTGCTAAATTCTGAAAGCTTACAAAGGGGTGCCCCGAGTCTGAAAAGGTTGAGAAACACTGCTACATGAGGAAAGGAAATTAAGATTGAAGGAAAAACAAGTGTCCAACACTCTCAGCCTGAGGGTTAAATACTTTGTCTGGTTTCAAAATGTTTTTAAAGCAAACTAGTTCTTCATTGCAACACAACAGGCAGTGCCGCCTGGAATGCTGCTGAGCACCACAACAATGAAGCAACTAACTGCTGAGCATGTTTCCAGTTCAGATCAGTTCCATCTAAGCCTACAGCAGAAAGCAGTGCCCCTTATCTACTGCTACTCCCAGTAGCACAAGACTTAAATGCAAGTTTTCTTTTGAATCAAAGCCAGGTGATGAAGTTAAAAGACTCTTTCAGTTGCAAAGACTTTGACACAGGCAAGTTTGGCAGCCCTGATTTGGCACTAACACCAACATTTTTTCTCCTTCGAACTGTCAGAATGGACAAAGAGCTCAAGCCTCACGTTAAGATCTGGTACCTTTTCAACTGCTACAACGCATGCCGTTCCAACCTCTCTCTCTCCAAATACAAAATTCTGAAGTACTTCCATTTTCACAAGGGAACCTCTTCATGAGTGGCAGTATAAAAGGTACTGCCTGATGAAAGCAAGTTAGTAAAGAAAGGACAAAACAGTAGAGAGAGAAAAGAAGTATTAATTCATCAGCATGAGGAAAAGGGGTGAGCTACCTTCACAGGATGTCTTCTTCAACATCAGGAAGGATGGAGCTACTGCACTTTGCGGACTTCAGGATGTAAACTGAGTCCCCCTTAGACCAGTTTGAAAAACTACCTGTTTCCTAAGAGACATAGGGAGAGCAACTCCAAGCCAAAATGGCCAAAACTTCTAAAGAGAACTTATTACATATAAATGCAGGTGAGGGCTGGGATCCAGCCCAAGCACCTATAAGAAGGGAGAAGGACCAGGCCTGCTTGAAGGCCCTACAAAGCTAACTGGCCTCCCAGGGTTTTTGCTACTGAAGGGCACATTTTGGCAATAACTGAACGAGGGGCAGAAGATTTTTTTTATTTTCCTGTTAGAGTCTTTTTGAACGTTAATTTTGTGCTTGCTGAGAGGAGGGGAAGGAGTTAAGTAAGGTTTTTGGACAAGGGAGGACAGCTGGAGCCTCTCTGTATAAGATGGGGAGAGAGGTATAAGGGGATGTTGGAGGATGAAGGGGGAATCTCGCCTGGGTTTGAAGTGGGATGGTGGAAGTGGGAGCTGGGGGGAAGTTTTCTTCTGTCCTAGATGTGTCAGTTGAGAGGTGTTATTGGGATTGGTGGGAGGGTTTGCTTGTGTAGGGGGTTGGGCAGGGAGGCGGTGGCTGGAGGGAAGGAGGGAAGTTAGAGTTTAAGGATTAGAAAGGGTGGGATATAAACTTCAACCTTTTTAGATGCAAGGCACCCTTTGATAGCCTTGAAGCACCCCTCGACAGAGTCAAGCACCCTTTAGAAAATATCAGCACTTAGGTTTTCACTTTATTTTTTTTAAGTGTAGAAAAATAAGACTCCCTATGCCTGAAGAAGGGTGACTGTGCCCAAAAGCTTGCCAAGAACTTTTCTCCCAGCTACTCAGCTGGTCTAATAAAAGATATCATATCTACTCAAAGAACATTGCCTGAAAAAATAATAGAGCAATTCTTAGGTTGCAAAGAACTCAAAAACATCTCACCAGTTCGGAATTTTTTTTTTTTTTTTTTTTTTTAACATTGTGAACTCCTATGTGAACATTCTGGGTTTAATTTGTGGATTACGTCTTCACGCCTAACAGTGCTAACTTGTATGACACTATGCAGCACCCATGAAAGGATTTCAAAGCACCCTGGTTGAGAATCATTGGTTACATACATACATACAAGACTAAAGTTAGCAGCCATCATGCAAATACAAGAACAAACTGTGGACAAAGGTTTTCTAATATTGAACACACATTTCAGCTATTGAGCTGTTTTACAGTTTGCCTGTTCCAACTTTAAGCAAAGGCGTGACATTTTTTTTTAAATTTAGTTTTCCATTTAAATATTGCTGGTGCCCTTAGATGAGAAGAGGAAACAAAGTGGCAGGCAAACAAATGCTCTGCATACCTCCCCAGAGCACTAGAAAGCCATGGAACCCAACACTTAAATCCTTCACTCCAGCCAAGAGATATTTATTTATTATTATTATTATTTAAAGGGGGAGAAAAATATGGCTTTCAGTCATTTTTGTTCTTCTTGTATTCCTTTAGCTATTTGAGAACTAAAACAGCCTTTAGCAACAGGAAGGTAAGGTAACCTTGGCACAAGTGAGATTCAATCACACTGCCTTTTGATGAATGGTTTTCTGAGGGAGCCCACTTTTTCACTTATTAATCCCAATGAATTACCCAATATACTTAACTAATCAGTTTGGGGTTTGAATTAGTAGAAACTGATGTTATTCTTAGCATGCAGGTAGACAAAGGACAAGAAGCTTTGGTTCATGCTGTACTGTGACTTCAAGATATCAACAGAACTACAGTTTTACCTAGAAAATTTACTTAAGGAGAAAGATAGGGAGAGACCTCCCAACAGGAATGGGCCCACTTAACGCTCTGTTTTGAAATACTGAAATGATTAAGTACAGAGTCAGACATGTGTTCAAATATTTCAACTGTAATCTAGATACTCGGTTTAGAAGAATAAAGCTGGAAAAATATTAAGTTGTTCTAAAGGACATTGAGTCAATATTTATTCAGGAAGTCAGACCAGTGCATATAAAAGCAAAAGATTAGATTACTGTAGCATAAAGAAAAGCTGCTACGTTCAGTCATACAAAAGACCAACGACCAGGAACAATCATATTTCAGAACACAAAACCAGACAAAGGAAGCTTAGCTTGCGTTGTGTTGGAGGCCTAGTTATATAAGGCCCTCTGACCTTAAAATATGTTCCAGCAAATGGGAACCTTCTGCTGAAGACTGAATACTGTGGAAGCTGCATTGCCCCCTTCCCTCTCCCAAATACATTTATAAGCCTGTCCTCCTGCATGCCTGTGTCAAGGTCCTGTACCAACCCACTACCTAGCCGACAGAATCTTCTTCCCACGGCGTTGCTAGTTTCGGTGTGGACAGCTGACACCATTTTCCATCACACTGTTTTCTAAGTACTGAGAAGACTAGGATAACCTGGATTGCAGACTTTCTGCTTTCTGTCTTTTTTACCACACCATTCAGAAATAGCAGATCAGGATCACGCAGCTTTCAGTGCCGAGATCACGAAACAGAAGAGAAGAGTTCACTGATGTTTTTGCAAATACAGCTTGGAAGTCATGAACAGGGATCCTGTTTTTTTCTGAAAAAAATAAAATAAAAAAATCCACACTTTTCAGTTAAAAAAAAAAAAAAAAAGTAACCCAAGATCCACATTTTTCCGTTATTAAAATGAAACACCAATAATACATAGATATATATAAAGTGGTGTTTCATTTTGATCACAGAAAAGTGTGGATTTTGGGTTACTTTTTTTAACTGAAGAATTGGGGATTTTTTTTAATTTTTTTTTTTAAATCAGAGAAAACCAGGATCTCTGGTCACGAGAAGGCCTGATTCTAAGACTCCCTTCAGGCAAAGCCAACTTTTATGACAATGATAACAGGACTGCAAACTGTTGA
Source organism: Alligator sinensis (assembly GCF_000455745.1). Classification (NCBI taxonomy): domain Eukaryota; kingdom Metazoa; phylum Chordata; order Crocodylia; family Alligatoridae; genus Alligator; species Alligator sinensis. The sequence goes on along the minus strand of NW_005842012.1, from coordinate 1,748,437 downwards.
AGAATCTCAGTACTCAGCTTCTTGCTGGGTTACTATGCCCTTGATTTACAATAGATAGTAAGTTACATCACTCAAACTACTTGCTAAACAAGTGATTGCTACAAGCTTCATATAGAGAGATGATATCAAAGTATAAAATCCAGGCTAGTAAACTGGGGTAAAGGGAGGCAATGAATATTACAGGGAAAGACTGACAGCCACTTTGTCCTGGGGAAGAGATTAGGTAAGAAATTAGCATGTATGCTTGAGTGCCCGCAACCAGAACTGAGCAACTCTCCCCATTCCCCTCACTACCATTTCTCAATTAAGCTAACTCTCCAGCAAATGCAAGTCAGCATTAAGTTGCTGAAATATCCTGGAGTGCCTTGGAAAATCCTTCACGCACCCAGAAACCATTGCTTGAGAAACGTAGATAAAAAACAATCATCTTTTAGAAGCGGTAGGCTGTAGTTTCATTTCAAGTTTCACAATGTTTCTTGATTACGAAATGCAAGGAGGCAAGGATTTTGGGGGGCTATATCTTTTATTAGACCAACTGTATAGTTGGGATAAAGTTATACAATGCAATGCAAAAACATCTGCCTTCAGTTGGTCCAATAAAAGATATTACCCTCCCCAAATCCTTGCCTCTTGCATAACGCCTGGGCCATCACAGCTATATGACTGTAATACTACCAGTAATAAAGAAACGAAGTTTAAATTCTATCACCTACTCAAAGGCTAATATGGAACTGCTTCTGCAAGAGCAAAGCAGACCTCCAGAACGTTGTGTTCAGATAATGAAGAATCTAATGAAGAATCAGCTGACAAGTTATCTGGACTTTCAAAAAACCTGGGGGGGGGTAGGGGCAAATGAAGTACAGCATATAATGTTAAAAACTGAGCAAAATATAAGAAACAGAATGGAAATAAATATTTTGTTTTTACTGAGGAAAAATGACCAAAATAGAGGGTGTCAAGATTGTGAAATAGGTCCTACATCATTAAATTATGTCACAGGGCACCAAGGTGTGCTGGCACCTTTAAGAGCAGAACCAGCTTAGCAAAGGAACCTGGCAGGTACACAGAGCCCCACAGCTGCAGGTTGCCCAAGTAACAGGCTAACAAAGTAATTAGCCAGCACCTGCAGGCAGTCAGCTGACCAGAAAGAGTCAGAGCCCAGGGCACATACAAGCTCAGGGCTGAGGCTGGCTGGGGTGACTCTCTCTTTGGCAACTGCCAGGAGAAGGAGTTCCTGCACAAGAGAGCAGCCCAATGTATCTGGCTGCCTGCTTTGCTACCTCCAAATGCAGTAAGACTCTAGGGGCTCACAAGGTGCCCAGAGATAAGGGGCTGGTATTCTAAGGGTGGGAGTTTGCCCTCTTAAAAGGGTCACTGTGCTGCCTTTATTACTAATGTTATGTTGTAACCCAGGGACTTAGGTTTGTGTTATTCTTGGAACCAGTGGACTGGAAAGAGACGAATAGGAGAGAAGGAAGCCTCATTGGGGGCACATGATTGTATAGAGCCCCAGTGCCAGAGGGGCATAAGCTGCTAGGGCCAGGGGCCCTGTAATAAGAGGAGTTTATGGGCTAGTGCCTCAAAGCTAGGTCCAACACAGTGGATCTAGACTCGAAGGTCTAGCTATATCAAAGGAGTAGAGTCTGAGTAGGCCAAGGCCCCAACAGAGCATAACAGTAATGTAACACTTGTGAGGCATGGGGCATAGTAAAGGGGTGGTTGGAGCCATGCAATTGGCCCATAAGGCCTGAGGTGCCTCATGCAGTACTGTACTGAAGAGAAGCGTAGCAAAGGGGCCTACAGATCAGAGCTTGAGTAAGGTTCACTGAACCAGGACTAAGCAAAGGCTCGTTGGCAGCTTCCCGAGTTATTTTTCCATCAAAGATGTGGCAGGTGAGATAAGAGGGTGCTCTTAGGGCAGAGCTTGCAGTCGCAGAGCCACCCGGGGCATCACTGCCACCCCTGGGGGTCTCGTTCTGTGACAAATTATACATAAAATGATGATCCGGAAAGACTACTAAAGACATGACACTTTAAATCTGTAAATGAGTAGTTAAGGTCAGTCAATAGGAGAGAATACGGGGGAAACTCTAGAAGCATGCAAAGCTAGATGAAAAAGCAATACAGTACCAGATTATGTTCACAGTCAACTAAATACAGAGTAAAACTCTCTTCAATATGCAAGCTATGTTTCCGGCTTGAAAGGCTCTAAATTAACTATTCCCCCCCCCCCCCCCCCCCTTTTTTTTTTTTCTTTTAAGAAGACATTTGGCAGCTAGCTCAATTAGACTTTCTACCCAGTGTGCTGTTTTTGGGAGGGAGAGACATTCATTAGGATACATAATGAAGAATCAAGCCAATTATAGCTACCTGTACTATACATTAGTAAAGAGTGTAGCCTTATCTAGAATGTTTTGTACAACACTGGTCTACCCACCTCAAAAAATTACAGAATTGAAGGTGGTTTAGAGAAGGCTGATAAGAATTAAAAAGTAAGCGTATCGACATGCACGAAAATTGGAGGAGGGGGAGGACTTGAATTATTTGCCCCAGAAAGGAGGAAACTAAAATAGTCAAAATTTCCAGAAATGCCATCAGCTGAAATGCTGCAGTCTTACTATTTTACTACTAGCATTTCTTTGCCTTAGTTTCCATATGAAGAGTGTTCTTTATTGTTATAAATTCAGTATATTAATAAAATGTTCTTGGAGGCAGCTAAAATACTGAATAGAGATTTAATTAAACTATGGCCTGCAAAACACAATCATCACTCCTTATGCATCAGAAACAGGCTGTAAAACTGTGTAATATCTTCATGCACTCCTGATGTATCTACCAGGAGATCAACTATACAAATGCTTTCTGAGCTGACCCTTAGTGGGCAAAGGTGAAGACATCCAATTTCTCTGGAAGTTGCCTCACTCCAAACTTTTTCATGATCTTTTGGAATATTAGGTTCTGTTGGTAGTTGGACAGATACATACCAAGAAACTATATTTTGGCTGCATACACTTCTTTTAAAGCAATAAGCATGCTGGCTTCTTTTGGGCTTTCACAGGTCAGAAAGGACAAATACCTAAGACAGACTTCAGGACAAAGTTACAACACAAGACAAGACACTAGACAAATGCACTAGAAACTTTAACTATACTCCTTACCTGGATGTCTACACCTCTCCAACACTATCCCAGTATTTAAGAAACAAAAATAAAGGTGACACTCTTGTATTGTTTAGTGCCCTAACAAGATTACCAAACACAAACATCAATGCAGAAAAAAAACCTTTAATTTTTCACAGTTAATCAGTGGGAACTGTATGCAGCTCCACTCATGTAGCTACTGGAGACATCAGGAAATAACTTGTCAGAGCTCAAAACATACTGATTCATCTTAGATTTTGGGATAATTTGAGCCACATTAGAAGGCAATTTAGCTTGTAATATCTACATGAACAAGAGCCAAAGCAATTTAAAAAAAGCTTTGAACTGTTCAGAATAGAACTTCCCCAAATTACAGTAGTTCATTGTAGAGTTGTTTTCTTATGGAGAGCAAGTTCAAGAGGAGGTTGGATATATTCAAGAGGAGGTTGGATATGCATCTAGCTGGGGTCATCTAGACCCAGCACTCTTCCCTGCCTATGCAGGGGGTCGGACTCGATGATCTATTGAGGTCCCTTCCGGCCCTAACATCTATGAATCTTCACAGAATTCTGGTCTTTACAAGCAAGGTTAGCTCCCAGACTACTGGACAGGGCAGCACAGTTTGGGGAGAAGGCGAGCCACCAACAGTGGTGAAAGAACAGGTTAGGGACTATTTCGAAAAGCTGTGTACAAGTCCATGGGGATGGATGGGATACACTCAAGGGTGATGAGGGAGTTGGCTGATGTGATTGCAGAGCCACTAGGAGGGAGTTGGCTGATGTGATTGCAGAGCCATTAGCCATTATCTTTGAAAACTCATGGCAATGAGGAGAGGCTCTGGATGATTGGAAAAGGGCAAACATAGTACCCATGTTTAAGAAAGGGGAAAAAGGAGGATCTACGGAACTACAGACCAGTCAGCCTCACCTCAGACCCTGGAAAAAGCATGGAGTGGATCCTCAAGGAATCCAGTCTAAACACTTGGAGGAGAAAAAGGTGATTAGGAACAGTCAGCATGGATTGACCAGGGGCAAGTCATGCCTGACCAACCTGGTTGCCTTCTATGATGAGATAACTGGCTCTGTGGATGTGGAGAGACCAGTGGATGTGGTGTACCTTGATTTTAGCAAGGCTTTTGATATGGTCTCCCACAACGTTCTTGCAGCTAAGCTAAGGAAGTACGGGCTGGATGAATGGACTATAAGGTGGATAGAAAACAAGCTGGAGCAGTGGGCTCAGAGAGTAGTAATCAATGAATTGATGTCTAGTTGGCAGCTGGTATCAAGTGGCATGCCCCAGGGGTTGGTCCTGGGGTCAATTTTGGTCAATGTCTTCATCAATGACCTGGAAGATGGCATAGAGAAGACTGAGAAGGGATTTAATAGCAGCTTTCAACTACCTGAAGAGGGGTTCAAAAGGTGAAGACAGACTGTTCTCAGTGGTGGCGGAAGGCAGAACAAGAAGCAACCGTCTCAAGTTGCAGCAAGGGAAGTTTAGGTTAGACATCAGGAAGAATTTTCTCACTAGGAGCAGGTTACCCAGAGAGGTGGTGGAAGCTCCATTCTTGGAGGTTTTTAGACAAAGCTTTAGCTGGGATGACTGAGTTGGGGATAGTCCTGCTTTGAGCAGGGGGTTGGACTAGATGACCTCCTGATGCCCCATCCAGACCTAATTTTCTATGATTATGTGAAAAACCATGCCATACCCAATATCTCCATTTTGATATTACCTTGTTATTATTAACAATCATCATGTTTTGTACATTTGAGAATACATAAAGGTTAAAAGGGATGATGTGTTATAAGGGAGATAAGAAAGTTAAACTAGAGATTACAAGACAGTTGCAAACAAAATAATTCCTAAAACTGCAGAAGCTAGAGCAGAGAGTGGAAGAGTGAAAAGGTATCTGACATCATGAAAGAAATCTTCTGACTTCATTAGAGTTAGATCTTATGATAGGGAAGAGTGATGGGAATTGCAGGAAAATACTTTTGTAAATAAAAAATAGTTTACGGATACTGAGGTGCAACTGTGGTCAATACTGGTATTTCTTAAGTTTTAGACATTACTTTATATCTTCAGGTTTGGTATACTACAAAATTGCTTCTTTGACTGCAATTCAGGGAAGCAATTTAAATCTTCTGCTTAGAAATACTTATTGCCGGAGCTCCAAAAATGTCTTATTACATGCATTCTTCCTTACTAGGTGACAGAATAACCTTCCTTTGCACATATGGACTTTTACAACTATTTTTGTACGTTATTTACATATTGGAGAACTGTAATGCCCATATTACAGTATGTACATATTGGAGTACTGCAATACAACAAACATGCTTTGTGAAATTACTGAACTTGATCAGACAAGTTAACAACTCTATTAATGTTGTTTCTGGCTAAAGTTCAAAGTACTTATAAGCAAGAAGATAGGGCTAAAAGGGAATTGTGAGAAAATGCAATGTATTGTTACAATAAGTTAGACAATACTGCATGGTGACCAAAATAGCTAAAAGGAAATTCTCTTGCTTAATGTTAGTCTGGGCTAGAACAAATTTTTATAACCTTTAAAAATTATATATATTAGGTGCAGGGGTTTAGGTTGTAGCCGTGTTGTTCTAAGGACATAGGCAGACAAGGTTCCTTGGGTGAATTTGATATCTTTTATTAGACCAACCCAAATGGTTGGAGAATAGTTATTAAGCAAGCTTTCGAGTTCAAAAACCCTTCTTCAGGCTAAGGAAGCTTCAGCAGTAATAAAACCAGCAGATAAAGGAGGAGCCATAGTCATCCTAAACCGTGAGGATTACATAAAGGAAGCCAAGAGACAGCTCTCTGACACCACCTACTACAAAGAACTACAAGAAGATCCTACTCCCCTTTTCACCAAAAAAACTCAACAATACCATCAAATCATTTCCATCAAGATTACAAGAAAAACTACAGACCTTGATCCCCCCGCTACCTAACCCGGGGACTTTTTACATGCTCCCTAAAATCCACAAACAAGGGAACCCTGGCAGACCTATCATATCCAACCATGGGACCCTAACTGAGGAAATATCAGGTTTCGTTGAATCCATCCTAAAACTGCTTGTCACCCACAGAGCAAGTTTTGTCCAAGACACTACAGACTTGCTATGGAAACTTAAAAACATAGACCACCTTCCCAGCAACACACTCCTAGCCACCATGGACGTTACCAGCCTATACACCAACATCCCACACCAGGATGGCATCCATGCCTGCCTTACATATCTACAGGAACAAGATTACAACCCAGAATACAGACCCAAAGATATCACTGAGCTTATACACTTCATCCTCACACACAACAATTTCACTTTTAATAATCAACACTTCCTCCAGATGATGGGAACAGCTATGGGCACTAAAATGGCCCCACAGTATGCCAACCTTTTTACCTTTTTTTTTTTTTTACACACCAAAAAAGCAGTGATATACAGCCAAGCCCTCAGATACCACCGCATCTGTACTGAAGAGAACACCCGGGATTGCCACCTCACCAATCTTAAAAAGGCTTTCACCCAGCAAGGACACTCCTCCAGAGAGGTAGATCGCACGTTTGAAAGAGCCACCTGGATACCACGTGAAGAACTGCTGCAGTACAGAAGAAAAACACCCACAAATCGCACACCGCTGGTTATGACCTATCACCCATCCCTTGAACCTGTACGGAAAATCCTCAAAAAATTGCAACCCATATTAGAAAAAGACCCTATTCTTAAAAAGATCTTCCCAGAGCCACCCATCCTAGCCTTCAGACAAGCACCGAACCTCGCCAACCTCATCACCAGAAGCAAACTTCCTCAACCCCAGAACACACCAAAAGGATCCAGACCGTGCCATGACAAGAAATGCAAAACCTGCCCCCACATCTCCACCACCCCCACTATTACTACACCCCACAACAGAGCCATCAGCATCCCAGGATCTTACAGCTGCACCTCCAGGAATGTAGTATACCTCATCCAATGCACCAAATGCCCTGATGGAAGATATGTAGGAGAGACCAGACAACAACTGCGCACCAGAATGAATGCACACCGGAAATCCATCAAAGACAGAAAGACCCAATTACCGGTGGGGGCACATTTCTCACAGGAGAGCCACTCTCTCTCCAATCTCTCAGTCCTGATCCTCAAGGGAAATTTACACAACACATCCCAGAGACGAGCCTATGAGCTCCATTTCATCAACCTGCTGGATACTAGAGATCAGGGACTAAACATAGACATTGGATTTTTGATACATTATAATCTGCCTGGCAACTGACTCCCCAGCCCAGCCCAGCCCCTGGCTTCTTTACTTTTCATTCCATCCAGGAAGAGCACACACCAACTGCTGCAGCTTCCTGAGCCTGACGAAGGGTTTTTGAACCCGAAAGCTTGCTTAATAACTATTCTCCAACCATTTGGGTTGGTCTAATAAAAGATATCAAATTCATCCAAGGAACCTTGTCTGCCTATATATTAGGTGGGCATTTTAAAAGTGAATTCAAGAAAAATATAAAAAGACACTGAAGCTTTCCCCCCCCCCCCCCCCCCCATTAATCAGCAGTATACATGAAACAACTTGCTGACATTTGCCAACTGGTAAAACAAGGAAGGCATAGACATTACAGCTTTACTAGATTATACTGATCTAATTGCCACTGAGTGGAACTAATCTATTTATACAAGACCAAAAACAAAAAGTTAGAAGCATTTTCTTTGGCGTTATAAACTCACTCTCTCTCAATTTTTCTTTGGGACTCTTAATAGAAAAGAACACATTTCAGCAGAATGCTTGTTTTCCAAACCACCTGCCTTGCACTTGAAATTACATAACATTTCTTTACAGCAATTTACATTTCCAGTTGGAAACAAAGCAAATGTTTTCTAGCCACCCAGCTCTCTGCAATATACGATTAGCCCACTCCCGAGAACCCCATGTCTAGACAATTAGACCAAGACTTCTATTTCAAAAGGAGAAACATGAAATCAGGTTCTAATTCATACTTGAGTACCTAATTAGGTGGTCTCATTTGTAGAGGTCTTCACTGGCTTTACAGTTTAACATTTTAAATCTATTTTTGTAAAGCTATTATCAAGATGACAGGGTTTAACAATATTGCTTCCCATCTCTGAAAGATTAAGAGACTCTGCAGGCAAAATACTACCAGAAAATATTGACCTTGAAAGACCCCAAAGGAGTTTTATAAAATTTAGAGCAAGATTTAAAATTGTATTTCCAAACTAAATACCAAGTGCTTACTGATCAAGTTTTACAAAATGTCTAAGAAAAACACTTCCATATAAAGTGTCTGTATGCTGCAAATAAAGTTGTGAATTACTGTCATTCACTGGTTTCTCACATCAAGACTATGCTTGCACACGCACAGTAATGCTGAAGACCAAATACTTGCAGAGTTTAGTGGCACTACAAACAGAAAAACTTGAGAACTGTGTGGGCAATAGAAGGAAACAGAAGAAACATTGAAAGGGCAGAGGTGCATGATAAAAAGGAGAAAAGAACAGGAAGCCATTCTGCTCCCTCAAGTTGCCCAGATGGCACAGGACTATCATCTTGCCAGGTTTAACCAAAGCTGTTGGCAAGTGAAATAGTTTTAATACTGGCAAGTGAAGATTCACTGCTGTTGCTGTGTGCTCTGTTCTAAATGTTAAAGCACTTAAAGAGTTACAAAGCCAGGTCTTACTTTAAAATGAGATATGCTATTAAGTATAGAATTCAGCTAAGACAATTATAATGCAGTGGAATTGTAATAGAGGCTTTTGCTTCTCACCAGTTTGGCGGTTCTTAAATGTTGTAAGTTTTATGAATAGCAACATGGAGAACAAGCGTAAGTCAAAGGAAATACAACATGAGTTTAGCAAGGAGAAATCATGCCAGGTAGACCACACATCTGCCACTGAGGAGTCGGAATGTAAATAGGCCTGGCCCATGTGCGGCTGCTCCAGCCTGGCCTAAGGAACAATTCTTCCCAACCTGGCACCAGTGGAGTTCTTCCAGTGCCCCCCCCCGGTGTGGCAGGGACTCAGTGGATCCCCAGGGCCATGCCCCACTATGAGCTGGGCAGATGGGTAGGTCTTCTCCAGGCCCAGGCCTGGGTGTGGACAGGGCATGCCGTGAGGCTGAGCCTCAGACCCAGGGGAGGCACCCAGTGCCCCCTTACCTCCACTTTGCCCTTGCCAAACCCTGCAGCCACCATGGGTCTGGCCAGGAGAGTGCGCAGACACTGCCAGCAGTGGCGGCTGCAGAAACAGAAGGTGCTGCATCTGGCCTGGCAGGGGGCCTTTGACTTCCAGGCTCTGCAGAGAGGAAGTGGAGCTGCTTTCCTTTTGCACAGCAGAGCAGGGGAAAGGGGAAGGGGGACCTAGTACCTAATTGCTAGGCTCTGCAGACCCCAGTGCAGTTGCTATTAGCCTCCCTGCTGCCTGTCATGAGCAGCCTGGGCTCCATGGCAGGCAGCAGGTTAATATTTTAACTGTTCACATCCCTACTGAGGAGGTAAATAATTTTCTAGACAAAGGAAATCTAGCAGATCTAAACTAAACTTCAGTAAAGCACCAGTTTCACTGTAACATAAAAAGTAAGTGAACCTAAAAATGGAGGAGGACTAGCATAAGAATTGCAAGACAGGAAAGAAACTGGCTGATGGGAAGACTAAAAAGGGAACTGCTGGGGTGGTATAAGGTAACTAATGGAACTCTTTATAGCATATGGTAATGAAATTTGCTGACAAAACAAACTTCAGCGACAGTATTGATATAGAAAATGATTCAGGAATTTCAGGACTTGAATAATACATACAAGGATAAAATTCAGTACTACAAGAGTGTAAGGTCAACACATTTAGCAATTGTCACAAAGTTCTGCTATATATTGGGAGCTCATCATCTGGAAAAGATAGAAAAGAAAACTAAGGTGTATCAGTTGATCACTGGATGGCTATGAGGAGGGGTCTACCAAATTTGAGGAGGCAGTCAGCCAATTTCAAGAGCAGATCCTGGGACCAACTGCTATTTCGGGGGGCTGAGCATGGCGAGGCTCTTCCACCCCTCTGGCTGAGGGGCCCCAGCCTTCCTGCCCCTCCCCACAGATTGCCAGATGGAGGGGAACTGTGGCTTAATTACCATGATTAAGCCCAAGGAAGCCATTTAATCCATGCATTATTAAGCATGGATTAATGGTTTCCCTTGGCTTAATCAGGGTAATTAAGTCATGATTTTGGGCCACCCTCAAGTGGGGGTGCTGCATAAGTAGCTGTACCAAGGTCCTGGATTGGCTATGGCAGGCAGCTGGGAAGCTACACAGGGGCCTGCAGAGCCTTGGCTGGGATGTTTTTTTGTGACACCCACCACTCACAGAAAGCCAGGCCGAGGCTCTGCAGACCCCAGTGCAGCCTCCCAGCTGCCTGCCACAGCTGGCCCACAATCCGGGTCCAGCTGCTTGTGCAGCATCCCTACCTCCTGCTGAGCAGCCACACCCCACCCCCTTTCCTCTCTCCTCTGCCCTCCCCCCACCCCCGGGGTCCAACCCAGCAGGGCTTCCTGCCCTTTTCTCCTTGTTTGTTTTGTTTTGCAGTGGACCCTACCATTTTTTTGCGATTTCTGCAAAAATCATGCAATTGTGAATTTGGTAGGTCCCTAGCTATAAGCCATCCAGTGATGCAGATATGACAAAAAAAAGTCAAATGCAATCCTAAAACATAACATGATAGGCAATTTCCATTATAGATGTGAAATATTGATGCCACTGCAAAAGATTCTACACAGATCTCACCCAGAACACAGGTTATAATCCTGGTCATATCTGTGTTGAAAAAAGATGAATTTGGACTGGAACAGTGGATGAAAAGTGAGGAGTAGAATAATGAGGGAAATGAAACCCACCTATATGAAGACTGACAAGGGATATAATTGTCATAGAGGGAAGAGCTCCCAGACCATGCTGGCTCAAGAACAAATGAATATAAACTGGTTATGAATCTATGCTAGAATAAATATCATGAATTTATGGTAGAAATTAAAATAAAAGGTTCTAGAAAACAAGTGTTTTCCAAGTGGAAGTACTAAGGACAAAAACAACCCAACTAGTTTTAAGATGGAGGTTTATGAATAGTTAGTGAATAGTTACAAAATAGTTTAAGCCACATATAACAATTTTTCTTGGCAATTAGTGGTCAATTCTTCTCACTCAGCCATTTCAGGTGCTGTGCAGTTAACATCTCTGAAACCCACTGGGTCTTGTCAATTTACTGTCATCTATGTTGGTAGTCCCTCAGTATGAGGAGAATGGGCTTCCAGTGAATAAGAGAGTCATTGATGAGTCTGGAGATCTACTATTACACAGCCCACCTTTGCATCTCAGGGCCCACATCCACCAAGAATTTGGAGTTCTACAAAAACAAGTGCAGGTAGTGTTGCATCTTCTACAAGAGATTATTACACAAATCAAGATTCTTATTAGTTCTTAATTATTCAAGACAACTTGAATAAGACAACTCTCTTAATTATTCAAGACAATATGCTCTTGTATACAGCTGATTGACATTTTGTTTAGAAGACAACACAGTGGGGAACTAGATCACAGTGACTTCTGCAGCATGCTGTGTCCATGTCAGGAATACCATGTTGCCAAAGATGCCTGCAGAACTCTGCTCATATGATGAACCACCTGCCCCCTATCATTTTCAGCAATGCACCTGCCTTTGCCCAAGTCACCTCTCATTACTAGGTTTACCAACTACACAGCAAATGTATTCGCACATGCACCTGTGCCCACATACCCAATGATAATGGCAATCTGTGATCCAAGTTCACTGGCCTGAAAGGATGTGGGGGACAAACCCAGGGCAAGAAATGATAAAATGTCCAGGGTCCCCAATGGAATTCTCCTCCATGCACCTTGTGTGCACAAGTTAAATACATCAGAAGAGATGCTTTATAAACCAGTAATTTTCAAACTGGAGTGCAAAGTGCTTGGCCTAAATTTTAATAATGGTGGTGCACCTTCCGATTGGCCAATGTACAATGAGTAATGGCATTGCCACATGCCGATACTGGTGTTGAAATCTGCCAGGGTCAGGTATAGGGATCTGAGCAGCAATAGTTTGCAGGTAAAGGGGTAAATGGCCAAAATATTTGAAAACCACTGCTTCAGACTATCTGATAGCTCCAGGGTGTCAAACTCATGTGGGCCATGGGCTGAATCCAGACCATTGTGGCTTCTCCCAGGCAGGATTCAGGGAGCCAGTAGCAGTTGTGGTAGGTCTAGGATGGAGCATATGTGCAGGTGGGAGAGGAGGCAGTAGCAAGATGGGATGATCTAATCAGGGATGGTCCTGCTTTGAGCAGGGGGGTTGGACTAAATGACTTCCTGAGGTCTCTTTCAACTCTAATTTTCTAGGATAAGTGAGGGCTATATCTGCCCAGACCTCACTTGGCCCCCTGCCACTGATGGCAGTATTCATCAGGTACCAGGGATCCCGAATTCTGCATCAGGCCATGTTCCAGTGCCCACACAGTGCTGCAGCGCACTGGATTACCAGCAGATCTGTACGCCTGACACTTCTGTGACAGCCGGATCCAGGTCTTGGTAGGTGATGCAAGACCAGAAGAAAGGTTTGAGGCATATTACCGACAAAGACTGTTTATTTTATTTTCTAAGGGCAGAGCGCCAACAGCCTTTCAACAAGTAGACTACCTACGCAAAACATGTACACTGATGCTGCTGTCTAATCTCTAACTTCCCACCGGTAAGGGCCTGGGGAGAGGTGAAAAAGAGTGCAATCGGCCTCTTACAGGCTCGGATCAAGCGTGGTCTATGCTTACCTAACAAGGGAAGCAGCACTGTGACCACGGAGGCGGTCTTCCTGGCTGTGCCAGGGAAGACAGCTCTCCTGGCACAGGGACAGTACCTGCCAAGGTAATGTAGTAAACCTCCTACTTAGCTGCTGCAGTGGGAAGGTCTTGGCTTTAAGCCCACTTGATGGAAATGGGAGACTCCTCCCTGGCTTGCCTCTCGGGCCTTATGGCTGAGGGCAGGCAAAACTCAGGGGCATCTGAACCCCAAGCCTCCAGGCTTCGGCATGCAAGTAGCATGTCTGCCATAGGTTTTGGAAATATCTGAAGCCCCAGATGAGGGTGGAGAAGGCCACCTCTGTTTCTCCCCAAAATCTCTGCTCTGTGACAGTTTGGTTAAGATGGGCCCTGCAGAGGGTACACAACTTACCCTCTCTCTTTAGGTCACCTGAGCTGGATACATTCCTGAGGGAGGGGGGAAACCTGCTCCCTCTGCCTATGTGATAGGCATCACATACCTGGGTGAGGGGCTTGGGCTCCCTGGGGAGCTAGGAACTGCCAGTCTACCCAGCAACTAGTGATGCATTTCAAATTGGTTGGCTGACAGCCAACAGGTGCTGGCCTCCATTGGACCAGGTAAATGAGGTCATAAGGGCTATACAAGTTAAGGACTGCCTGGGAGGAGGGGGCAGCAGCCATGAGGAAGACTCAGAGAGGGAGAGGAGCTGAACCATCTGAAACTTGATCATGAGTTTTGAGAGAGAGAGCAAGGAACTGCCTGCCTCCAGAGGGAAGCTCCACCTGCCTCTGGATGATACTTGTCAGTAAGCTACCTGAGATCTAACTAGATATATAGCTTGCAGTAACGCAGATGTGTGATCAAAGGCTACCCAGCCATGCCAGTTTGACCTATGGGATTTCTCTGATATTGCTCTACCCTGTACCCTATTGCAACCCTACCCCTTGTAACCAATAAAGTTCTCCTTTTGTACCTAGTGTGGAAGACTTATTAGGTTTGGGTCTAGATTGTGCCTTGGGGTTCCCTTGGTTCGGCTGACTAAGGGAGACCACTACTTGTGCTTCCGACTGAGAGAAGCACCCCCAAGTGCTTAAAGTGAGTCAAGTACCTTGAGGGCTACTAGATCTATGTTTCCCAGGGTGCACAGAGGCAGAATAAAGCCAACCCCCAGCACGTGTGCCGAGCATGGCACACAAGGCCATTTTGCTCGGCACACCACCGCCAGCCCAGGCTCTCCGCAGCTGCTGCCAGCCACGGAGCCCAGGCTGCTCCCAGCAGGCGGCAGGGAGGCTGCAAACAGCTGCTCCGGGCACACAGGCACCTTTCAAGGTAGGCACGCCGGCCAAAAAACGTTGCCTACCCCATGCCTAGGCAAACATGTCCTCCAGAGCACCTCATGGCATCTAGCAGGAAAAACGCTCGTGCTGGCTCTCTGCATTACTCAGCAGCCTCCTCCTTCCTGTTCCTGCAAAACTGCGTTGTGCTTCGCTACTGCTTGCAAAAGCAGCGACTCCTTCAAGCTGGGGCCAAGTTTCCCCACCTCCTCCATTCGAGGGCTGGTAAACACCACCACACCCACCTAAAAAAACTCGCCCAAAGTCTCCCGAGAAGCGGGGTCCCGGGCGGTGAAGCACCCGGACGGCCGCC
>NW_005842012.1:1692044-1733478 GCF_000455745.1 Alligator sinensis | reverse complement strand
GCGTCCTGGGGCGGGGCGGGCGGGTTTGTGTGCCGGGCCCGGCCCGGCCCGGCCGGGGAGGCTGCAGCGAGCCCTGTGCAGACCCTGGCGCCGTGGGGTGGGACGCTTTCCAAACCTAGCAGTGACCCCCCACAAAGCAAGGGCAGAGCGACACGACTCGGAGCCTTGGTCCCAAAACAAGAGAGGAGGCAGAAGTCACTTTTTGGCCGGGCAGAAAGTAGGCAGCAGGCGAAGGGCCTCAGCCTTTGGAAACAGCATTACCAATAACTCTTCTCCCCTGAGGTCTCCCTTGAGGGGTGGCAGACTGCGCTTACTGATGCCAATGAACGTGCATGCTAGATGCTGGAGTCAAAACGCCCAGAGATGCCACGCAGGTTTCCTCAGCGGGCCAGAGGACGCGGCTGCTGCCCCATCCTGTGGAGCTACAGCCCAGGGAGCACCAAGGACTGCCACAGATACAGCCCCTCTCTTCCTCTTGTGAATTGGGAGATGAAAGTCTAGTCTATTGAACCCCAATTCGGCGTTGGATAAAAATCAATGTTCTTATTTTATAAATTCTCGATGCACAACTGTTTCGTTTTGGTATAGCACACCCCATTGAAGGCCATGACTCTGGGACTGAAAAAAGTTACCAATCCATTTTAAACAGTGCTCATTAACTATGGCAATCACCTGTAAACAGGTTTGACTACATGGGCTAAGCTTTGTGGGCCTCATTAAGACTGCTTACCTTCTTCAGAGACCCCCTAAAACTGAGTAATCTTGCAACTGGCAGTTGCTAGTCAGTTCAGACCTGCTTCTGAAGCCTTGAAATGGATGGTCCCCAGTTAGTTTTACCACATATTCAGTTATCAGAAAAATGCTATGCACTTCAGCAGTTTCTGCCTTTAATTAATACACTTGTAACTGGAGTTTGGCACACATTGGGAAATGGTTTGTTTTATGCACTTGTCAATTATGCACACAATGGATATCCAGTAATGAGGTGCTTTGTGGCACTTGTACAAAGTTTTTACTTCTAGGAAATAGCACTGGATCCCTGGGGCCTATAGGAGTGGTCCCCAGCCTATGGCATGTCTGTAACATAGTGCCTATACTACCCTCTCAAGTTGCTTGCAACCACAGAAAGTTAAAATTTGAAGTAGACAGAACAAAACGTGATGTTGCCCATAGCTTGTTATTTGCTCAATAGTGGGCATGTCTACACATGGAATTAACGCACCTGAATAAACTGAAGCTTATTGCACATGGGCATTTGTATGTGTGCCCAGGACCAATAAACTCTGGAGTTTATTCGTGCGAAGCGCATTGAGCTGGGTTGAAGCCGCCTTGGCTGGCAGGGGGTCCCCGGGGTAAGCCTGCCAGCCTGAGGCTGCTCCCCCCTGGTTCAACATGCAGCAAAGGGGCTGGCTGAGGCACGAGTCTGTTTCAGTGCAGGGCTAGCCAGCAGTCAGCCCCCAGACTGAAGCACCCTCATGCCCCAGCCAGCCCCTCCAGAATCTACACATGAGCTGCTGTGGAATTTTTTTCTGCACAGTCGGATAGGACTTGTATTTACTATCCTGCTATGGCATAAATTAGTTTACTCCAGCCTAATAGTGGTGCATGTGTAGACGCTGAGATGTTTATTGTGTAGCTAATTAGTCAACTGTGCAGGAAATGCACCTACTGTTGCCTAAAGGCCAGCAAAGGATGGGGACTAGTCTGTCCCACTTCTACCAATCAGGTTAGTGCTTGAATTGTACAACATGAAATATGTTTCTGAATTTCACAACCAAAGCAACCTTTAAAAAAAAGTTAGGGAAGAAAATTACTGGATTTTATATCCAAGGTAAATTTTCTTTTACTGATCAATTCTGCCATTCAGGCTCCTATCCAGAAATAGAATTTGTGCAGATAGGAGGACTGGTATCAAGACTTAGTGACCATTTTTACATTTAATAGCTGTGATTTTCTAGTCTAAAGAGTTTTAGATTCAACCTACCTTCAAGATTTGCTTTTATTTTGACAAATTGTATGTGTTCTAAACAGACAAATGATGTCTCTGAAATATCACCATGAGGATAACTAAATTCGTTACTCTTCCTTTCGGGCCTGTGTGCTTTGTCTAATCTGCTGTATATGTTGTAAGTTACTTAAGTACTTCAATTGGTTTTAGCTCTAAAGGCAGGTGTTAAGCTAAGGTCAGACTACCACAGCTAGCTACCTCTCTCTACAATTACTTGAGACACTTAACCCAGGAAGTCCCTTTCCTCTTTTATGGGAGTTTTTAAAATTCTGAGGCGAACATGAACAATAATTAGGCTACTTATTCCAATAGGCAATGACTTCTTTATTCCAGGCTACCTAAAGAAGTTGTGGAATCTCCATCCCTGGAATTTTTCAAGAGCAGCCTGGGGCAGTTTAGTCAGGAATAATCCTGCCTTGAGCAGCAGGTTGGACCAGAATCTAGATGACCTTATGAGATACTTTCCAGCCCCACGATCCTATGATCCTAACATTTATTCTAGTATCTATGCAAGAATTTAAAATAGAGGAATGTTATATTAAAATGGCTGCAAAGACAAATATAATAAAAATACTGCAAGGGATATACGTTTCTTCAGAGCAACATTCTAAACACGGCAATAGATGAAGATGAATGTAAGCCTAATTTAAAGAGTAAATCCCTGCTAAGCAGTATGAACGATCAGTAAAACTGAAGATTTCAACATTGGTCTTCAGAACATGAGAGACTATTTTTGCATATCGAACTTTGGATGCTTGTGACCTGATTTCAGCTTTTCAACTTCTTCGCACCTCTGAAAATTAGATTCTGTAGAGAAGATTGTACTCATAGTTTTCCAGAATGTAATGACAGAATCTACATTATTTGGTTAAATTTTATATAATAATTCTGAACCTAAAACAACATTTTTATTTTCTTGTTTTCATTAATAATATATCTCAAGATTACAATATCAGAAGTTTATGGAAACATCTTCCAGGACCTTGCTTCTTATTTAATTGCTCAAGACCAGTTTATTATAAAAGAAATGTTGTTCTGTTTAGAATTTTTATGGTTTCAGAGGATCAGTCCTGAGCCTAATGGGCTTCTGTGTGCATGTGTTTGCATGCATGCTCTTTTAATGATCCCCACTTGGTGAGATACCAGCAGAACCAAGTTAATTGTCGATGCTGTACACAGATGTCTGCCTCTCTCTGTGCCAGCCTCTTATTGATGTTTTCTGTTCTTTCATCATGCATTTTGAAATCGAATTTGGAAAAGACTGAAATACGGTTGATAACTCCATATATTTGCTAGCTAATCACTTCCTCCTTCATATAAGCATTAATGATGCAACCAGATTTTTCTTTCAGAGTGGGGAATCAAAAAGTGATTATAGATCATTCATTTGACTCTTAAGTTAACAGTCAATCAGTGATTTAATCCTCTTTTTGTTTTTGTGCAGCCTGACTGAAACTGTTCTCTCTCTCTCTCTAATGCTCATTAAATGTTCATCATCTACCCTAGTAATGTGTTACATCTTTATAATGAGCTTCCTAGCGCATACTCAGAAGCAATAGGGCCTGATTCTCATGCCCCTTTATACTGCCAGACTGGTTTAAAAGGGCATAGAGTATAAATGAGAATCAACATGATACAATAAAAAGTGGAGTGTTACATAGTGCTTTCAGTACATACTCAAAATGTTATTGATCATATCAGTAGTTAAATCACTAAATATATATTAGTTTCAACCATATCTCCTTTAACTACTAATGTTCCATAGGTTTCCATATTCCAAAATCAGATTTCACTTTTATCAGGCAAGAGATTAATGTGCGCAGCAAAATTCTGCAATAGTACAACTATTCTAACATGTACCTTCTAAGCGTTTACTGACATCCTCCCACTAATTGATGACTTAAATCCTGTTGGGACTTTTTTCTGAGTAGCAATATTAAACCACAGTGTGCCAACAATAATACTCAGTTATTGAGTATACTATTTTATATATATATATATATATATATTATAAGATTCACTTAAAGAAAAGCAAAATAATATTGACCTTCACCCTACTCCAGTTATCTGACTCCTTTATGGGACAGAGTGAACCGACTGGGTCAAAGTCACACAACTAATCAGTCACAGAAATTAATATTAACAACGTATCCTACCCCTAGTCCCACTTTTAACCACTGGACCAAGCTGCATTTCCACCAGAGCTCTGCACCCTGGACATGGGTGATTCAAGAGCCAGCTACAGTGGCCATTTTTGTGACCTGTCCTCCCAAAGATTGTGCCCAATGCCCTGGTTGCTTCCCCCTTCCCCACAATTATGCTAGAGATATCCATCATGTTGAAGGGTCTGAATTTGGAAATGTCTTAAAGAATGGCTATTTAGTGGCCATAAGTCTTAAGACTACAGACCTTAGAAAACTGAATATCCACAGACTTTTGTCTTGCCTTAGAAGACAAAATTTAAAACAATTTTATAAAGGGTTTTTTTTTAATTGAACAAGAGAGGTTTGATTTCTTTGAGGATATTATCTTCTAGGTTTTCCATCACCTTCAGCTGGTTTTGGATGACAGTTTTAAAGAGCACAGTTATTTGGAGAAGGTTTTATTTTCTAGTTGTAACTGAAATCTTTACTGGTAGGTACAAATTAGTGCTATGCAGACACAAGGAAGAGCTGCAAGCAAAAGCAGCTTCATGAGCTCCGTAATGTCCTTAAGCATCCAATACTGCAGGTGGGAAAGTGGCACAGTTCAGGGGCATGCTAGCCCTGTCCCTTTTCTTCTGGTTACATCCTGAATGTCACAATGTGATTGTAACTTATACTGTCTCCCATTTTCCCTCATTCTACATCAGACTGTATTGTGTTCCATTTCCTCATCTTCTGCATTGTACGCTTCAGTGGCCCTAACTTTGGAATTTAGAAACCATATGCAAATATGTAAAAAAGCTTATGAGTATGGAAGACACTGGAATTTATAAAAATTCTAAAATAAAACCTATACACTGGCATCAATGAGGTGGCCCTTTGGCCATGTCCACACAAGTGTGGACATTTGGTTCTCCGGGGACAACTAGCAGCAGGACAATTTGTGCTGCCACTAGTTGTCCCCAGGGAATGCCCGTATCACACGCCCTCTGGCGTGTGGTAGGTTACCCCACGTGGGGTAGGGGAGACTGGGGCCAGCACTGGGCTGGCTCCAGAAGCCATACCTGGAGTCCCAGGGGCCTCCTGGGGCTGCAGTAGTGGTGATCCTGTCGCTCAGAGCCTAGCTGGAAGATGGAGTGTGGCTCCAGCCAGCCAGGCTCCACTTTTGAGTGGCATGCACTGTCCCCATGCGCACCACTCCACTTTTTTGTGTGTGCAGGTTTTACAATTCCTGGATATCATGTCTGCAGCACCACTGCACAGCTGCGCTCATCTGGATGCGGAGCTTATGTCCAAAAGGGCTAAATATACAAAGAGAATGGCCACCGTCTACACTAGGTCTGTCTCTGCATTTCCTCTTTTGATTGTTGTGCTGTTATCATTTTTGTAATAAATCTTAGCACTTTTCCATGTTTTGTGGCAGACTTCCCTTCATGTAGGTAATCATTATAGAGGGAATGGCTGATTTAAAAAAAAAATGGCTGGTGAGCCTTTTGGGCTTTCTGGGATGCTCTTGACTTTAACCCCCCTCCCCACCTCCCTCTGGATTCAGTGGCTGAAACCTTATTGTACATACCTTTTTCTGAGGCATATAAATCCACGCAGGACATTCTTGAAGTTCTCTTTGGAATGAAAACCAGAGTGTGGTATGTTTATCTTGTTGAGAGGAAGTTCTGCTTTTTTCTGATGAAACTTCCTTTTTAGGGAACATATGCTCTCTTTTGCCCTCCTCCACTGGCACAAAAGTGCCTGCATGTGTGATTCACTTGCTCCCACATCAACATGCAGGAAACCTATGGCTGGTTACTCACTCTGTCCCTTTAGGGACAACTACTAAAATTTACCCTGAAAAGTCAAAAGCATTGTATTTATCTAGTTGTCTTCTTTGAAGGTCATCCTTGTGTAATTCTTAAAATGAGAGATCAGTTTACATACAGATGTTCTTCAGCTCAGATCAGCAGCTTGACCTAGGCTTCTCTATGTCTCTCTCTCTGTCTCTCTCTTTTTCTCTCTCTCTCTCTCTCTCTCACATACTTTAATGCCTTCAGAGCTTTCACAAGAGGTGAAGTGCACTATGCCTTCACTCAAGTGACTTAGGTTCACTCAAATATGGAAGGCTTGTGCAAGGCCCAGCACATTACTTATGTTCCACATAAAGGGCTTAGGTGATACAATAGAGCCTTACTATGGTTAATTTTAAATGGTTACTTGTAATCTTTTTTGCTGTATTATTCCATAGGCAGGCCCCCAATGGAGAATGCCTATTCTCTGTGCTGCATATTTCATCCTGGTCACTGCCACTGGGTGGAAAACAGTCTTGGTAGGAAATAAATAGATCTGAGATAGCTATTTAGGTGTCTAAACAGAAGGCCTTAGTCAGACCGGGATCTGGCACCAGCAGTGACTTAGTGACTAACAATGCTGAGCATGGACTTTTTATCTTCAAGGACACAGGATGCTGTATTCTGTACCAGCTAAGTTTCTTTGGCTAGATACAGACTTTACACCTATCTTGCTTTAGGGAGGCAGAATGAACTCTAAGTTAACCCTCAGTGGATGAGGTATTAGACTAAAGTGCTTTCTGTTACAGCGCTTTTTCGAATGTCTGTGCCAGATCCCATCGAGGCTTAACAGAGAGTGTGACCAAGGCCATCCCAGGAGGCGTTATGCAGGGCTGTACTTTAGACTCAGGCAGAACTCCTGTACTCTGCCCAAGTGCTGGGTTGGCCCTGCCCCCTTGGCTGTCACTGACGCAGAGGGGGCTGGGAAGAGGGGCCACTCCAGCAGTCTCCTGGGAGATTACAGAAGGGTACCCAGCAGTCAATGAGGGCAGGCTCCGAGCCCCTCCACTGTCTTTTTGGTTAGCTCATGCTTTAACTTGTAGCACTTTTAAGTAAAGTGCTATAGAGTGCTTATGCCAGGGGCTCTATGAACATCTGTTGCCTTTACTACCTTCACATTCAGTATGGATATTAGCAAGTTACAGCACACCAGGCTGGAAATGATAAATGCCTGGCTAATTATCAAGAAGAATAGGTGTTGTCTCTTGGGAAACGGGGGGTGAAGAGAAGGTATTTTCTAGCCACTTGCTACCTAGGTATTTGGGTTTGAAAGACTGTAAAGTTTGATAAATAAAGGGCTGAAAACAAACCAGACTGAAAAGAAACAGAACAACCGCTTACTTCAGTTTATTAAATAAAAAGGCCCCCAAATCAGATTTTTTGTAACTGGGTTTAACCCAGCAAGTGAAAGTCATTCTGCTTGCTTGCACTCATTTTGCATTTAACTCAAAATGTAAGTAAAATTCAGTTGTTCAAATTGTATTAACAAATCTAGTATACCGACTATATTGTTTCTGCCTTCTTCAAATAAAGTAACAAGTTAAATGCCCTATTGTGTGCTGTTTGTTTCTATAAGTAATAAAAATCACAGCTGATCATTTTAAAGTGCTACATGCTGCTATACTTTTTTGTAAAGTTATATTTTTATTCTCATTCGGTACGTCTACATGTTACCATACTTCAGGACTTATTTTTGGATGTCCTAAAGCACAATGCAGTAACTGCCTGTACTGTGCTGTACGCCACGCATGGTTAGATTTTGCTGCTATGTAACCGTAACAGCGTACTAAAACCGGGGAGTGCACCGCTACGGCAGTATAGCTGCTGGTCGTGTGTAGACCCACGTGATTGCTACGTCTCTGTAGCACGTCACTACGTCACCGTAGGGCAATGTGTAGATGCACCCATTGTGTGTAAATATTTAAAACAATTTAAAATTAAATTTAGCTTGCTTTAGGTCCCCAGGTAATGTCTCCTTTTGGATAAAAACCATTCAGAGATTTTAATCTTCACCACAGGATCAACAGCAATAGCCCAGGCTTCTTGAAAACAAGATGGCTACAGCAATTTCAAACATGAACATGTTTAAAAAAAAGCAGTGGTAGACATTTGTGCCTTCCTAAAAATCTGATAAGCTGGACCCCAGGAGAAAAGGTACTATGCACTTTCTCAAAAATAAGTGGAAAACCTAGAGTAGGAGCAACTGTTTAGCGTGTGCAGAGGAGCAGCTGGCCTGAAAGGAAATGAAGCTGTGTGACTCGCTAAATTGCCTATGCTTCTGTTAGAGAGAATGCAGCACTTACCAGGACATCTCTTGTACCCCTCCTCCTTTTCAACCCCCCAACTGACTTTTGCAGGATGGTGGAAAAACTGCTCTTCTCTTACTTGAAGGATTCTGAGTTGGGCAATGTAATAAAGATACAAAGTGTTTTGGCTTCACATGGTTGAGAGGAGCTTGGTGAATGGTAAGAAATTCAAGCTTACAAGCAATTAACCAAGCCTAAGCTAGTTCTCCCAACACTCAAAAAGCCATTTGTTTAAAAAAAAAAAAAAAAGGGTACAAAGCAGGGGCCTCACTTTTCAACCTTTTTTGGTGATTAAATACCAAGCTCTGCACCAGCATGTCATGTGTAAGTCAAGGATACACACGTTCTTAACATTGTCCTGCAACTAACTGGTTAGGGTTGCACCTACATCCTTCCCACTAGGGAATCTGGCCTGTGGGTCTACCATGCAGTGGATTAATTCATGCTGATTTTCCATGTTTCCACCTCCCTCCCCACATACTTCCTTTCACATGGCATCAAACTTCCAGAATGGAATGCAGTATCACAGGGCAGTTCTCTTTAAGTGCCAGACAAAGGAAACAGATTTCACCTGCATGCATGTCTGTATCTGGAACTCCTCTACCGTAGAACTGGTCAGGTTCCATTCCTTGCTCTAAGGGTTTTTCTGTTGCTCTATTATAGGCACTAAATTTAATTTTAAGATTAAAATAGACTTAGTGAGCTAAATATCCAAATCTAGGTCTCAAAGTCAATATAAACATATGTAGCCAAGCAAATGTGTCACCATGCAAGTACCCAGATGTGTACATATCCTTTAACGTATTGAAATACTAATTTTGTGGCTATAAATGTATACATTGCTCAACTAATTACCAAGGGCTACATACCCCAATATGTTTTAAGAGGTGTAACTCAGACCTCTACATTTGAAAATTTAGCCTAACACATATGAGAGTACATAAGATGCCCCTTTATTTACTGTGTTTTACTGAATTCATAATGAAAACGATAGAAACCCTGGAACAGTAATTTCTATTCTGGGCATGAACAGGGAACCTGATCTTAAAATCAAGACTGAAAGTCTTCAAAGCAATTGAATGTGGCTCTGATACTAAATTAAAAGGTCAGTATGATCATAGGAATAGTAAACATTTTCCTGGTCCGAAGTACTACATTCTACAACCGTTCTTCATGGTATTCAAAGTCCACTGGGAATCTAAACTTGCAAAGGTTCCCTAATGTTTTTTTCTGAAAAGGCAGTATTCACAAAAGTATCTATTAAACACAGGAGCTTTAATCTGCCACCAGAAATTTTTTTTGTTATTGTTTTTAAAAGGAAATATTTCATTTTCTACAAACTACAACAGTGGGAGATGAATATAATAGCTCAAAGACTAAAGAGGCATTCAAAAGTGACCTTGGGAAGTGACTGAGCCAGCTGGAAGTATTACTGAGATTGGAGAGAATGTGTGCAAAGTCCTCAAATCTGCCCTTTTCTAGGCAATATTGTCTTAATGTATGACACACTTAATACATAGTGGTTGGCTTGATAAAAAGATCCTAGACAGAAAAAAAAATCTTTCATTTTGATTCTACTCTTGGGAGCAGCATCTGCCAGAGTATTCTTTTCCCTTGTGATATGAGCAGCTGATAAAATACAAACCTCATTATTGTGAATAATGAGAGGACATTTTCTCTGCATTTAGTGTAAGTATGCCACAATTACTGGGTTATCTAAAAGCACACAGGTCTGAGAAACACTCTAGGATGCACTGGTAGGGATGAAAACTCTCAGATTTTGCATATGAATGGGAAATCATAGGTTCAGAAAAAGACTCTCTTTATGTGACACACCATTTCAGGCACTGCAGGCTGCATAAAGTTGCCCCTAAAGGGACAACAGGCATATAAGTTACTATTTCTCTCTAATGATTGAAAAATTCTTGCAGTTTAAAGTACAGCTAAGGGTAAATTTTTCTAAAGTTCCTAAGGAACCTGGAGGGCAAACCTCAACTTTCAAACATGTCTGCTGTAAGTAGGATTTAGGCACCTTTTGAAAAGTTTAAGAGATTTTTGAAAAATTTGCCTAATGGCTGAAAGTTTGTAACAATCATGTTGAAGGAAAATTACAAATTGACCATGACAAAAATATCACAAATCCTGGAAAGAAAGCTCAGTCTACAGCATCAATAATATGTTATGCTGCTATTCATAAATCACTGGCTGAATTCTGAGGTGGTACCTTAGCCACTTGATTGGTAGGAATGTAAGACATGTGAAAAGAATGAGTTCAGGCAGTTGCAGGAAAAGTAGGAGTGGGGTTGATAGGCTAGGGCCTTCTTTAATTATTTAAATAGCTTAAAGAGGATGTGTAATATTAAAGAGGCAAAATGTAATATTGCCTTTTCCTTCAATTGCTTCTTTTGAAAAACATTCTCTCCGTTATCCTTTGGGGGGACGTGTTGCACAGGGTTTGTTTACTCTAAGTTTCAGGTTTGCTGTTACTACATAGGGATTCCTCATGACAATATGGCCAATACCTCTCCAGAACATTAGTGGTACCCACCTTTTATAGATAAGTTCTATAGAAATCATGTCCAAGGAGGCAGACTTTCAGAAATACTTGGGCACTGTTTCATCTAGCAGATACTAAACCCCAAATGGATTGTTTAATACTAAGTCAGGCTCCTCAGGGGGAGAGTTTGGTACAAAGGAAGGCATCTTCAGAAATTAGCTGAACACAGAAGTGTCTCAACTAGCCAGGAATGAAACTAATGGGAAAGCAGTGGGGCTTAGGTGCTTAAGTGACTGACCAATAAAGAGAGAGGTGCCTATCTGTGGCCAGGCAGGTGCTTTTCTTTGCTAGGATCCTCAGCTGTGAACTCTCATGGAGTTGCACGCAAAGCCAATTCAGAAAGTTAAATAGTGCATGCCCTGTGTTTCCATCTATGAAAAAAACAGACCCATGAGAGAACAAGCATTTGGAATACAGACAACCTGGATTCAAGACCCAGCTGTGGCTGATCAGAGCAGGGACTTGATCCTATATTGATAATATCCCAGGTGAGTATGTTGTTGGCTATTCTGCTCAATCTCTCCTACTGGAGTGCCTATTGGAGAGATTGGGTGCGTCTACACATTGCCATATGGCAACGTACTTCATTAGTTCCTTTTAGAAGTACTAAAGCACGGTCCAGTACTGTGCCATGTGTGCGGTGCTCAGTTAGATTTCGCTGCTATGCTGCCATAGTGGCGCGCTATACCAGGAAAGCATGCCACTGTGGTGATGTAGCTGGTGATCACATGTAGACCCACGTAATTGCTATGTCACTGTAGGGTGACATGTAGATGTGCCCATTTTGAATTAACTCTCTAGGCTAGTGGCTATCTCATTTACCTGGGATGTTGGAAGCTTGGGTTCAAGTCCAGGCAAATCTGGTGGAACAGGGATACAAGCACTAGCCTTCCACACCCCAGGTGAGTATCCTGCAATGCTACCCATCTTACAATAATGATATTGCAGTTTCTGGATAGTTACTGCCATGTTATCTTGTAAGTGTGAGAAGAATTGGACTGGAGCTGTTGTAATCAGCAGATTCCTGACAATTATACCCTTTAGATCATCTCATTTCCTCTAGTTCATGGTCTCCATCTCAATCCACCCCTTCCTATCCCTACAACGCTACATCTCTTGATGCACCTCCAGGACTGATAGGGATACAGGGCATGAGTTGAATTAGAGACACAAGGAGGAAAATCCTTAGTTCATTATGGCAGCTTTCTGATGCTTCAACTGTACAAAAGTAGTTGGAGCCATGATATAGAACTGAGTTCTTCAGATCCTAGTAGGTCACTGCAGACATCATATTTAGAACCTGCAGAGTGAAGACTATCATGATAAATTACATCTATCTTCATCATGCATAGTAAAAGCTACTGTTTTCTCACCTCATTTCCAAATAAATTACTTCATCTTACAGATTTCCATTAACCTTGATGTACACGATTCTTGTTACTTTTGAATTGGAAATACAGCCCACTCCACACAATGCACACACACAAATCATCCCTTGGCCTGAAAAGTTTACAATCTAAATACATTCCTGAGAGCTGAGATCATTGTGGTTCATTGACGGTGAAATTCTCTTTGATGACATGATCTTGTTTGCAAGGTAAACAGACCACAGAGGGCAGATGGGTTAGAGATGCTGCTTCATAGTCTGTCTGTTTCACGTATTTTGGAATTCACATTCTATCCCTCTACCTAGGCAGCTTTTTACAGCAGATGTGAATTGGGTGGAAAGTTTTAGAGTTTTCCTCTCTCTCTCTCTCAAAGTCCCAATACTTCCTTTCTGATCCAGAGCATATGTTGCATGATTATTCCATTTCATACACACTTCTTCTTTTGCTAGATTTGTATCTTGTTTGGATTTGTTTAAATAAAGCTGCATTTACCCCTTGTTGGTGGCTAAACAGCAGAAGTCCTTGTAAATCAGCTTGCAATATTCCTAATTATTGGAAATACATATATTTCTAGTAATAAGCACATTTTGAGATTGTAATTGTCCTAAAATTAAGATATGTTCCATGTGCAATCTCTTTTAATCTTAAATACCCATTTATATCTCAAATACCCATTTATAGGCCTTTTATTTTGTCTCTTGTCTTCAGCCTTCTTTGGCTGTGGATATAAAGTTTGATACTTCAAGCTGCCATTCTCACAGCAGCCACTCTTTTGTTTTCATTTATGAAGCAATGTGGGATCTGTTTACAGTGTAACATTTACTGTCTTATTTGCATAGTGTTGTCCTTTGTACATACCCACAGTTCCTAACTGCGATGACAATCAATGTTTTGCCTTACTGGTTGAATCCAGCATATAGAAAAGTAGAGAAAATAGCAGGAAAGAAAAGTCTTCTTTTATAAAGTGCATTTTGCATCAATTGGCATGATTTGTGTTAGAATCATATCAATTAGAGCTAACAGAGCAGCACTTATAAAATAGCAGTTGTCCAGTGAGTGCAACAGTTAGCTCTCTTGCATGACTGCTAATGCAAATGATTGCATCAGGGAGCACAACTGGTTAACAACATTTAATCTCCAAGGTCCCCTTTGACTGGGTACTACAGGACTCAGTTTAAATTACAATAAATATTCCACACCTCTTTTATACCCAATTGCACAGAAGCCTGAAAAACAGGTTTTGAGCATTGAGTGCTGTTTATATACATTTTGGCAGAGGCACTGAAGAGTGTTTTGGCTAGTTTGAAGAAGCAGAGAAAAGTAAACCTCTCATAATGACATAATTAATAGAAGCTCTGGACTCATTATAATGATTTGCATTTACCAAAGCTGCCCAGCACTAGCCCTGACACACCACACCCAAAACAATCTAATTACAAGGCCATGGAAGCTACTCTCTTTCAGTCTGGCAAATGAATCCGTCTCAGGGAGATGGTGCCTACTCTTAATCAGGGGCCCAGCCTGTATATACATGCTGCTCTGCCCACCTAATGTTCTCTACTGGGAAGCTTGGCTCTGGACTCATGTTTAATAGTAGTATCATTGGGGCTATTTGTCCCATGTCACCTGTTTGTTTGAATGACATGATACTCAAGTTATCTGGATCACTGTCTTGCAGCATAAGAACTAGGCAATTAAAGGTATTTATTATGTGCAGCCTGCACAACCCGGGACTTGATGATGAGTCTTATGCAAGAAGCAAACCACTTAAAGGGCAAGCTGCAGCTGCTTCCTGGCACATAGGAGAATCTTATTCAACTCTGTGATCCGTCATGGCTGTTGCAGAACCATTTTGCCTCATTTTGAGGATGAAAGTCTTGTAAGGGGCTGGCAGGTATGGGATAGCAATTACAGACCCTGCAAAGCAGATTTTCCTTTCAGTCTCAGCTTCCCCTTTCCATTTTTTTACATAAGAGGTCCATGTTGAGCAGCTGGTAACTGCTACATTTCAGTCTTGTCTCCACTAAAGATAAAATCACTTGTTCAGCATGCTGGTCTAGTGTCTCACTGTCAAGAAGAATTTCTGAGGTTCTGTAATTATAACACAGCTAGCCAGTAAGCAGAGCCAGCCATAGTGGTGGGTGATGTGGGCGACTGCCCAGGGTACCATGATCAGGGGTGTGCCAAACACAGACACACACACACCGACACATGTATGTGCACCCTGCACTCACAACAGCCCTTTTCTTCTGCCCTGGCTGATCCACACCCCAGGCAGGAGGAGCGGGGCCCAGCCCAACCCAGCCTGCCCCCCGCCTCCAGCCACTGCTCATGAGGAGCCTGGTCAGGCACGTGCAGCTGGGGTGATGCCTGCTCCAGTCTGCTCCCTTTTCTCCTGCCTGCTGAAGCGTTGCTGACTTGAAGGGGGTGGAGGTGCAAAATACAAGTTCACCCAAGATGCTATTTTCCCTAAGGCTGGCTCTGCCAGTAAGCACCGCTATCAGTCAGCATATCTCTTCCATAAGAGGTGCTTTACCCGCACATACTCCAATAGGCCTGAGGAACTGCCTAGTGATAGTACTGGGATCTTAGATTTACACCTCTCCACCAGAATTTTGAAGGTGTTTTTCTTTAAAGGGACTCTTGTTATTCAGTGGAACTCACTCTGAGGAAAAGAAATTCACTGCAGGACAAGTGACATTTTAAGGCTATGTGAATGTAAGTTTTCAGGGCAGCTTCACAATTTTCACCACCTAGGGCACCTATACACAAGCAGCTAGGCTGCTCCGACGTGTTGTAATTACAGCACGTCACAGCAGACTCGATCAAGTGTGCTGGAGCGTGGTAATTACCGTGCTCTAGCAGACTCCAGCATCTTGTGTATCAGCAACCCCGTGCTTAAAAATGGCAGCAGGGGCACTTTATTAAAGCTCATTGAACAAGCTGTAGTTAAACTGCCAGTTTTAGGTGCAGGGACGCTGATATATGAGATGCTCCAGCACTTTAATTAGAGTAGCCCTCAGAACTGCTTTAATCAGAGTGCCACCCCTCCGCCCCATGCACATGTATAAACACCTCTAGGGAATGAAGCTTTTCACTGTATAACATAGTACCATTTTGGGGGATATCACTCCTTGTCTTCGCTTACTGTTGTAAGGTGCTGCTTCGTTAGGAGGGTGAAAAGAAGTGGACTTCAGCAAACACAATTACTAGTAAGCACAGTAATTATCTCTTTGTTAATTAGCTATTTCTCTAGTTGACCAGCCATATGAGGCTTTTGATTACTTTCAACAAAGAATTACACATTGATTTTGTTGTATTTGATTAAGTAATTGTCATTCCTCGGAAGTTTCTCATTTACTTCTTGTATTGTTTTAACTTAAATCATAGGTAGGAGAGATTTTAGTTAATACTGTTTGTGCTTCTCTAAATGAAATCTTCAGATGTTCTATTCTGGTTTCTATAATTAAGATTGTCATTTGCATGATCAAATCAGGATATTATAAAGTGAAGATTGGGCCCTTGCCACGGTGAAGAAAGAACACTTAATTTCTGTAGTAACTGATCAAACAGTATCACAGAAGGAAACAAAGAGAAAAACAAAAGTGGAAATATGTTTTCACATAAGCAAGTCTATGGTTGGTTTACTGTCATATCTGGATATCTCTGCTTTTTGCTATATTTTTTACCGAAGACCCAAACAAAATATTGAAGATAAAGTGTACAAACAGACACAAAAGTACAAATTATACCTTTCAAAATCTGCAAGTGCCAATTAAAATGGCTGTACTCTGAAAACGTGAATTATAATCTGCTTGTCTCTTCCCCCACTTTTTAAGAAAACACTATATTACCTGCTTAACATACACAAAGTACAGAAATTTTTCACAACTGCAATGCTAAGAACTTCACTTTTCTCCCTATTTTTTTATGTCTTTGCTAACACCAGTCTCCATCACCAAGTAACACCTGCCTAATCAACTAATGATAATGGTAATTTTATCCGGCTGTTGGTACAGATATGATTAAGAATGCTTACAGCTACATCAAAGGCACTTCTAAAAATGCATATTAACTTATAAAATTATTATTGATAGGCTGTTTTTCTTACCCTAGACCCTGGTGGTAGTATATAGACTTCAGGAACCCTATAGTTTCCAAATGTAAGGGTTACTTTTTTGCACCATCTTTGTCAATGCAGCCCTATGCATTAGAAACCACTGTATAATTGCAAATAAACTACACTATTTGAAGTGCACTGAATATATCCTATTATAACTCAATCAGTTGCTTTGTATAAACCACAAGGTAAAGTTTTCAATTTGCTGTGAGCTAATATGAATTAAAATATTTGGTATCGACTCCAGACCATGAAGCATCAATGGAGCAAACGGGTTCCATATGTTCCACTACTGTTTTCTAAGGAGGATACAGACTAGGATCTTTCATCTCCTGTCCCTTACAAGTTTATGGTCATATCCTGAATTGGTTTAAATGTGCTTGCTCCATTAGGCAAAATGTCCAGCTCACAAAAGCATGCCTCAACCATGTCTGAATCATGCCCGTCATGTGGTTCTCCCAGAAACAGGTATAGGGTTACTAGTGACACCAGGCTTCTTAACACTTGTAAACTATAGTATGCTTTAAGTTGCTTAATGGCAATATGGTACAGCATTTGCTTGCATTTCCTCAAGCAAGGTTAGGGTAAGAGAAGAGGAGGCAAAGGAAAGGATCAGGCCTGGAAACATCACAAGGTGTGAGCCATTTCAGAAAAGTCAAGGAAGATGGAATGGTAAAAAACTAGGTTAGAGGTCTTGCTAAAGTCATTTAAAATACATTTAGTGGTTAGACAAGACTAATTTTAGGCAAGATATAGCTTATATATGGGATAAGAGTAGGCATAAGAATATTAATTAATTAGAGGGACACCGATTAGGAACAGTCTAATATTTTTTTTACCTTATTAGGTAAGCTTTCTGATATTTTAGCCAAGCCATAGAGTATAAAAATCTAGATTCATCTCAGATTCTTGCTTTTCAGTCCTGAACTACAGTTCTTGCAGAATAGGTCATCTGCAGACGAGCTAAGTAAGAGCTCTTTTACTGTTTAATTTGAAGCTTAGGGGAAAAGTCCTTTCCCCTTACAGACTAGCAACCTCTTAGAGGCTTTTTAAGATTTTAGGACATAGATAAATTAATTTTAAATTATCTCAAATATTAACAAGATTGCTCTTTACATGAATGTGCACTTTATAAATGTTTAACTAGTTGCTTGATATGCCTTATCTGTAGTGTTTAGTCATTTATATCTTTCCTGTATTTCATTATTAGCTTTGTGTAACAGGGCAACAGTTTTGGGCCCTGTTATAGTCTGTGCCAGCTCATCAGACCAGAGCCCGTAGCAAACTCCAGGCCCCAGGGTTGTAATGCAGCTGCTGAAGACACACAGCTGGCCTCCCAAAGATGAGCCACGCTGGAAAAGGTTGGCCCGAGCAGTGTGTTACCACATGCAGCTAGAACAAACTCCCATTGGCTGCTGGGAGTGCTGCTGGAAGCCAAGAGGGGCTACCAGCACTCATGGAGAACCCTTGGAGAGGGGAAAGCACGAGAGTAGAGGAGCATGGAGGCTGTGCCAGGAGTGAGAGCCAGAGCCACTGCTAACGCCAGAGGAAGGATCTGGGGACTAAGCTGGAGTCAGGTCTAAAAGCCAGAGCCTGGACAGGAAGTTAGAGCCAAGGACAAAGCTGGGCGGTGAGAGAAAAAAATCTTTGAAAAATCACTGGAGGGACTGTACTGAGAGCTCTGGCAGAAAGAGGGCTAATCGAGTAGGTGAGTCTGAAAATGAAGGGCTTAGAAATGGTGGCAGGATAATTGTGATTAGTTGATTGGGAAGGCATCAAGGGAGTGACTTGCAAACTGACCCAACCTACACTTAGTAAGAGGAATGGGCCAGCACCTCAACAGGACCTTAACTGAGGGAGTAGGGTCGAGTGATGATGAACTCAGTAATTAATGAGGTATAGAGAAGGGTTAACTGAGTAATGAAACTCACTATCTGATGGAATATAAATAAGGATTGAGTGATGATGAACTCAGTAATTAATGAGGTATAGAGAAGGGTTAACTGAGTAATGAAACTCACTATCTGATGGAATATAAATAAGGATTGAGTGATGATGAACTCGGTCATTAATGAAGTATGAAGAAAGGTTAATCGAGTCATGGCAAACTTGTTAAATTGGTGAAATATAGGTTCAATCAAGTGACAGCAACTCATTGATTGAGGAAGTATACATGAAGTACAACTGGTGTGGTACATGGATGGTGAGAGACTTGCCAACAGGTGGACTATAAAACAACTCATTCACTGGATGAGCCAGCAAAAGTGGAATTGTTAGCTAGCAATCCCACAAACCAAAAAGACTGACATGTAGCTGAGCACCAGCCCAGATATTTAATGTGAAGACAGGATACCCAAGAAGTTCACAGTCCTGAGCCCAGATAGGTGCAGTATGGACAGGGTATAGGGGAGATGGAGCCCTGTGAAGAAAGAGCTCTCCTTTAGGTCTTACCACTGACTGTGATGAACATCTCACTTTCCTTTTTTTCTCTTTCTTTTCTTGGAACATCAAGACGTAGCAGGACAAGTAACAAGAGAGACTCTGAGGCAGGGGAGTGAGTGAGTGAGTGAGCAAGATGTCTCTAGGACCGGCACTCTCACAATTTGATATTAAAATGATCTACCTTTATCTAATAATTAAAACTTGCTACCTTTATGTTTATGAATATTTAATTTTGGTAGGACTGGCTCTTTGAAACTTCCTTGATTCTCAGAATGTATCTGGGAGTAAACACACTACTTACCACTTTTGATGGATACATTTTACAAGCAGGGATCTAAAGCTGTTTTTATCTCTCGTTTTTGATCGCTGAGCCACCAGCTTCTTGTTTTCAGGGTTCAGAATGGTATAAGTGCAGTTCATTCAGTTGGACCTCCTGCATCTAAAAAGAAAGACCTGTAAAGGCTGGCACCACCTCAAAGGAAGAATATTCTGCATTGGTTCGGACCTGTAGGGAGTGAACCAAGAAAGCCAAGGCTGTGACTGAACTCCAATTGACTACATGTATCAAAGACAATAAAAAAGCCCTTTTTTAGATGTGGGGAGCCAGAGGAAAAGCAAGAGCAACATTGGACCCCTGCTAAACCAAATGGGACAACTGACAACCGGCGCCCAAGAAAAAGCCAACCTGCTTAATGGGTATTTTGTGTTGCTTTTTGACCAGACCCAAGGGACAGCCCTGCTCAATGCAGTACAGGATGGCCAGGGTGAAAGAGAAATGTTACCCTTCATCAATTTTGACCATGTGAAGGAACACCTTGAGAGGCTGGACACCTTCAAGTCAGCTGGCCCTGACAGTTTACACCCCAGGATACTTAAGGAGCTGGCAGGCATCATAGCTCAGCCACTGGCATGGATCTTCGAGAACTCGTGGTGCTTGGGTGAAGTGCCCGAAGATTGGAAGAAGGCCAATGTGGTGCCTATCTTCAAGAAGGGGAGGAAAGTAGATCCGGGTAACTACAGGCCTATCAGCCTGACCTCTATCCCAGGGAAGATCTTGGAAAAAATTATCACAGAGACCATTCTTGACAAGCTGGTTGGTGGCAACATACTAAGGAATAGCCAGCATCGGTTTGTTGCAGGTAGGTCTTGCCTGACCAATCTCATCTCCTTCTATGACCAGGTGACATATCACCTGGACAAGGGAGAAGAGATTGATGTCATATATCTTGATTTTAAAAAACCCTTCGATCTGGAATTCCATGATCTCCTCATGGAAAAATTGGCCAACTGCGGCCTAAGCTACGTCACAGTCCAATGGCTGGGGAATTGGCTCCAAAGTTGGACTCAGAGAGTGATAATAGATGGAAGTAAATCATCACGGTGCACTATGACCAGTGGGGTCCCCCAAGGCTCTATCCTTGGGCCTATACTCTTTAACATCTTTATTAATGATTGGTATCAGAAGCGGACTGGCCAAGTTTGCCAATGACACCAAACTTTGGGGTAGAGCGTCCACGCCTGAGAACAGGATGGTAATCCACGCTGACCTAGACAGGCTCAGAAAATGAGTGGACAAAAACCTGATGGCATTCAACACCGAAAAATGCAAGGTACTCTACCTTGGGGGAAAAAAACCCACAGCATGCTTATAGGCTATGCTTGGTAGCACCACGGCCGAAAAGGACTTGGGGGTCATGATTGACCACAAGATGAATATGAGCCACCAATGCGATGTCACAACTGGTAAAGCAAGCAAAACTCTGGCTTGCATCCATAGATGCTTCTCAAGCAAATCCCAGGATGTCCTCCTGCTGTACTCGGCCTTGGTGAGGCCGCAGTTGGAGTACTGCATCCAATTCTGGGCTCCACAATTTAAAAAGGATGTGGAGAAGCTTGAGAGTCCAGAAGAGAGCCACATGCATGATCAGTGGGTAGGAGAACAGGACTTATGATGAGAGGCTGAGAGCTATGGGACTATTCAGCCTAGAAAAGTGCAGGTTCAGGGAGGACCTGGTGGCTGCCTATAAGTATATAAGGTGTGTACATCAGGACCTGGGGGAACATCTGTTCACCAGAGCACCCCATGGGAGGACAAGGTCAAATGGTCACAAACTCCTCCAAGACCATTTCAGGCTGGACATAAGGAAGAACTTCTTTACTGTCTGAGCCTCAAAGGCCTGGAACAGACTGCTTCCAGAGGTGGTGCAAGCACCTACTCTGGACTCCTTTAAGAAACATTTGGATGTTTATCTTGCTGGGATCCTTTGACCCCAGCTGATTTCCTGCTCCTGGGGCAGGGGACTGGACTCGATGATGGTCTGAGGTCCCTTCCAGCCCTAATGTCTATGAAATCTATGAAATTCACATGGAAATGCTGCAGTAAGATTGTGACTGCAGAAATGGAATGTCATCATATAAAACTCCAAGATAAGTAGATTTCAATACAACTGATGTGGTTAAAAGGGGCCCCAAGAAAATCCATGTCAGTTTTTTTCCTGTGACTTTTTACTGCCTCACCTTCCCCTGTAGGTTCAAGGCCTGACAAGCAAGGAAATGGATGGGTATTGTACACTGTAGGTCAGTGGCAATTTCTAGCACCAAAATAGAACCATGGAGGGAAGAGGGTAGAGGTTCAGTTGATGGAAACATCCTACGATTTCTCACGTTTGTACCTGCATTGCAAATTTTATTCCTAGATACTGGTGAATTGGCTAGTGTCCTTGGTGGCTGACAGTTAATTAAGAAGGAACACAAAGGAAATAATTCCTCATTAATTGCTTTCAGCTCAAGTCCTGCACATAGTTCAAGAATTAAGCTAAAGTATCTGACAGACACTTGTTAATGCCAGGCACACCTTTTCTTGCCCTCTTACTGAATACAAAAAAAGCATGTCTCCCTGAGGGCATTCTGCACAGATTCAAAGTGCGATGCTCTGATGGTGGAAAAATACAGAACTCAACACTGGCAAACTTTGTCTTGGAAAATGTAGAATCCAAGTTCAAAGCCACACCCTCTACTGATTTTTATGCATCACACGTAAACAACAGTAGAATATGATCCTTCGGTGTTTTTTCACAGAGAGGTCAATATGTCCCCAGGCCTTTTTGGTGTCAGATATTTTGTAATATGCTGGGTGCATCTAGACATGCAATTAATGTGAAGCAATAAACTCTGGAGCAGTGTGAACCAGAGTAAACTGTTCTCGGGCATAGCATCTACATGCGTACCTGAGACAACAGCAATTTGAGCTGGGATAGAGCAGGCCCAGGCTGGCAAGGGGTGCAAGGGTAAGCCCTGGGTTTCAGGTGGCAGAGTCAGGCAGTAGAGGGGCTGGCTGGGGCATGAAGATGCTGAAAGTGTGGTGCTGTTTGGCCAGGCAGCGGGCAGGAGTCTGGCCTCTGGCTGGCTGGACACAATTTATGCCTGCAGTCAGCATCTACATGTGTATTTAATTACAGTAAATTACCCTGGTTTAAGTTAGTACTGGCCCTGATAGTACTATCTTACTGTGGCATTAATTAGTTTACTGCAGTCTAATACCATCGCACATGTAGATGGTGATGCTTTACTCCACAGCTAATTAGTCTACTCTCAGTTAAGCGTATGTGTAGATGTGGCCACTGTCACAAATTGCAAGGTTGACACATTGCAAGCACAAACCCCATATTGTTCACATTAGCATCACTGCAAATTTCTGAAGAGAAGGAGATGCAAACCAAGACAGAGAGATGAAAAGAACAAAGGAGGAGAACAAGTACTGAAGGGACAAAGTGAAAAAGAAGAACAAATGGGAGAGAGAGAAAATTTTTAAAAAGGTATAAAGAAAAAGAATAATGAGCTGAAAAGAAATGATGCAGAGAAGAAAAAAATCCCAGCATGATGAAGCATTATAATAAGAGTGCAATTCCACAGTATTGTAAAGAAAAATTACAACAAAAGGGATTTTAGATTTTAAAGTGCTTAAAGGTGTGGCAGTCATTGCTGTCTGTGAGCAGTGATTCCCCTTAATTTCCTTCATTTTGGCAGGACCTCTGTGCCTTGCAGTGCCTTACTAATAGCAAGGCAGGGCAGTCACTCAGAGGAGTCTAGCCATGTTGGCTGTGAGGGACTGATGTTAGTCAGGCTAACAGCAGTGACATGGCACATTAAGAAATACCTGAATGTTAGTTCTGTCCAGAAAGGCAGTGGTAAAGATTGATTTTTCAAGTTTGATTGAATCGCTCTGTGCTTTATCTTCTCTTCAGTATAAATTTGTGAGGTACAACAATTGTTATCCAAATCCCAGAGCTTACACTCCATTTTTTTCCTCAACCTTTACACCATCAAAACTCTCACTACTACAACAGCAGATGTTTTTCTTCTTGGGGAGAAACAGGGTCATTATAGTCCCCAACAAACAGGCAATATAGCTGTGGTTCCTGCCCCCCTGGAGTGCTGGATAAAGGCAGGAAAAAATCTTAGTTGGAAAAGTTGCCTGATTAAGGAGGGAGTGTTTTTCTCCGTATCCGTAAGTGAAAAAAGTTAATTTTGTAGGAGAAGGGGTTGAGCAAGACCAATGATCATCTATTAGCTACGGTAGTCTATTGTGAAGAAAAATTACAACAAAGGGCATTTTAGATTTTAATAATTTTCAATGATTATCTATTAGTTAAGTTAATCATAGGTAACAATTAATTTTTTAGGAGGAGTTGAACAAGACCTATCATTTTCTGAGCCCCATCCATGTCGGAGATTCAAAGGAGACACAGTGGGGTGGTTCCTTGTTTCCCTTGCAGAATGAGGCAGATCCAGATCTTGGTCTGAGGCTGAGCTGAAGACCACTCTGTAGGATGCCCTGTCCAGAAGTCTCTGCTTCCAATCACGCTAGACCCCAGGATCCCCAGATGGTGGAGCTTTCACTACCTTTTTAAACGTTTTTATTTTCCCAAATCTTTCTTGGTTTATTCTCCTCAAACCTTTTTTTTGGCTTTAAGGTTTTTCTCCTCAAAACAGTTCAGCCTCACCTTCAGAAATGACAGAAGCAGGAGCCCAACCCTGAGCTGGAATGTGGACAGATCCACATTGGCAGGGTGGAGGAGGCACAGTGAAACCAACTCCCAACCCGTAACTGACTTCCAACCAAGCTCCCAACTGGCACGTAGAAGAGGTCCACACTGAGATGGCCAACCAGGCCACGTGGAAACTCCTTTCACAGACACCAATGGCATGGAACTGTTTTTTCCCCCCAAATGTGCATGGAACCCAATTCCCACCACTCACAAAGCAAGTTTCACTGGTGTGTGTTGAATCTCTGGAAAAGGTAAAATCCTCCCTTACCTATCAGGATGAAGATGTTTCTGTTCCCAGCCAGCATTTAGAAAAGTCTGTGCTGAAGTGGTTGAAAACCCTGACAGCTCTACTTTCTAAATCTGTTTTGTCTGCAAGACGATCAGCTCCCATGGCAGGTGCCAGCTACTGCAATCGTACTGATGCTAGTGAGTCATTTGCCCCCCAAACCCCCAGCTCACTTCTAGTTATGTGTGGTCAGTTCCCATTCATCCAGGACCCAGATGCAAAGAGCACCAGAGTGAACTGGTTCAGATCCCTTTCCCTGGGAGACAGGTCTACTTCCTCTCCCCCTTCAGAGAGGGAGGTCAAAAAGTGCTATTGTTTGCCTTAAGGATACATGCCCACAGACTATGCATTCTATCTTCCTGGTACTTTCTCCCTTGCAGAGCCCCTTAACCTTTTTCTCAGAGACTTGTCTCAGAGGACAAGGTGATGGAGGATTTTACTCACATTCAACTCTTGAAGAGGCAACATAAATCTTTAAGCTTCTCATGGGAGAACTGTTACATCTAGATCTTCCAAAGAGATGCAGGGAATGTTAAGGCTTTGGTTTCGAGTCAGATGGATAACTGAGAGTTTCAACTAAGCTGTCAGCACCTAAACACAAATCAAAGTAAGCTTCAATTATGCAGCACAAATACAAATCCACCCTGAAAAGCTGAAGGAGACCTGCAATTCTTCCTTACCAGTTTAACAAAGGTGTGATTAAGGTGGAACTTGCACACCCTATCAAAGCATCACTATACCTAAAAACCAAAAGGTGTTCATTATTCTACCTACGGTTAAGCTTGCTCTAGCCTCCTTAGCAAAAAGACTAGTTATACCAGCTGAGGGAGTGTGATGGCCAGAAGACACAAATAGGAAAATAACATTCTCTCATAACATTTCGCTGGTAGCTTTTTAAAAATTGATGCTTCATTAAAACCTGTTGCACATTAAAAGCTTCCAGAGATTGAGCCAGGGGTAAATTGCTGGTTTATCAAGTGATTCTACTTGACAACATTGAAGTTGCAGGCTAACACCTGATAATCCTTCCAAATATTGTGTCAGAAAGTGCTTTAGAGAGCTTGGAGACAAATCTGTCGCTGAGTTTAGACTAGGCAATAAGTCCTTTCCTTCTTCCAGTGACAAAATCTTCAAACTACTTTATCTCAGTAGGTTTTCCTCTTGAAGATCCTGCTTTCTCAAATTTCCTGCATTGTTATTACACACTGGGCGTGTGTACATGAGATGCTTAACAGCACATTAGCATAGTTTACTGTGAGTAAGCATGCGTGTCTACACGTGCATATGCTTACTATGCAGTAAACCTCCCTAATCCTGAGTAAATTTGCTACCTGCAAATGCAAATACTTGAGATTACTAACAGTGCATTAGCACTTGTGTAGATGCCTGATCTACCAGGGGGCAGGAGATAGCTCCCTGCCCCATCTACCAAAGAGAGGGAGATAGCTGCCTGCTGCTGGGGTGGGTTCTGCCACAGGAGCCCGGGCAGGAACTATGTCCCCCTGCCCCAGCAGCAGAGAGCTCCAAGCCCCCTGCTCCAAGATCGCAGTTGGGGAGCTGGGGGCTGGAAGACCCTTATCTCCCAGTGCTGGCTCCGCAACTGCAGGACTGGTGTTGGGAGACCCTTATCTAGCAGTGCTGGCTCTGGTGTAAGCTGCTCTGGGGTAAGCGCTTTTGGACAGGCATCTACACATGCAGAGATTAGGGAGCAGATTTCCTGCTCTTTGTACCAGGTTTCCTGCAGCCCTGCAATGAGCCCCTGCCGCCACCAGGTGGAGTTCTAGGCTTCCCCTGGGTGCTAGCCCCTTGTCTAACAGTGCAGTCATGGAGCCAGCACCGGGAGATAAGGGTCTTTCAGCCCCATCCCCAGGGTCGTGGAGCTGGCACTGGGAACTCCCTGCTGCCAGAGGCAGGGGCGCCTGTACCCCACCCAGCTCCACGAGTGCAGAGCTGGGGTGGGAACAACTTGTTTCCCCCACCTCACCTGCTCCAGGTTCATGGAACTGAATGGAGAACAAGCTGCCCAGCCTCTGCCTGGCTTGCAGGGCGGGGGCTAGGAACTGTTCTGGTCAGGGACAGGTCCCAGCCCTGTGCCCCAATCGGGTGAACGAGCTATAGCAAACTTACCGATGGAGCCCAGCAGGTATGAGCTTGGATAATCCTCTTTATGATTGGTGGAGCCCATCCCCCAATCAGGTAACTGTTGTGAGGGGCTTGCCCTGCCCCTGCTCGGGGCAAAGAGAAAAAAAAAAGAAAGAAGTCTCAGACCTGGTTCGAGACTGCACTCTGCCAGCCCAGCACAACTTCAGGGGCAGAGCCTCCAGAAGAGAATAAAAGGAGTTGTGTGCCCAGCATGAGGGAGATACATCTGGGACCGAGAAGAACGGGGCTTAGAAGTGCTAAGGAGAGCTGCTCAGCAGGGTGAAGCAGTAGCCTGGAAGAGCCCCTTGAAGACTTCCATCAGCAGGGCATGGTGGACTGCTCCAGCAGCTAGGCTCTCAGAGCACAGCATGGCATCCAGACCCTGGGAGCTGTGTCTGCAACCTCTGGCGTGCAGCCAGAGACACAGTGCACAGGTTGGTGCACGGAACTGGATCTTCAGAGCGCTTGGGCAGTTCAGGT
Organism: Alligator sinensis; assembly: GCF_000455745.1. Classification (NCBI taxonomy): domain Eukaryota; kingdom Metazoa; phylum Chordata; order Crocodylia; family Alligatoridae; genus Alligator; species Alligator sinensis. Next base: position 1,706,716 of record NW_005842012.1, on the reverse strand, counting down.
CCCCAACCCCTGGCACAAGGCCAGAAGCTCAGTGCAGGAGGCACTGCACGGTGGGTCTGGGAGCATACCAAGCCCTGGTGCAACACGAGGCAGCCTAGACCTCCAACCCATAGCAAAAGGTTGATTCCAGGGAGCCAGATGGTGCTCGGGCTACTGAGTCAGCGGGCAGGGCTGAGCCAGAGGCCCCAGAAGCCTTGCCTAGTGGTGCCCCGTTCCAGGGGACAGCAACCCCTGAAGCCAATCCAGGCGAAAGAACAGCTTGGCACAGAGGATGAAGGCCATCCTCCAGGCCTGGGAGCCATGAGTTGCAGGGAAAAAAGATTCCCACAGGGGAGGGGAAGTTCCCCTTGCTTAATTAAGGGCTCCTGAAAATGGAGGTCCCACTGGGAGGGCCCCCATGAAGTTACCAGCTTCCTTGAAGGGTTTGGGAAAAGGCCCAAGAAGCATTGGGGCTTCCCCTTGGGATTAAGTTTATCTTTGAGGTTCTTGTGCCATAAGTGGTGTGATGTCATGCCTTATATTTTGTGAACTCTCATGTTTGTGAACTCTCTATTGTAAATTAGTAGATGAGTAGAGTCTTAAATTTATAACTTTGACTAGGGCTTTGCTGGGACCCCCTTTCGCTATTATTCACCTGTTGTTTATTTGTATTTATTTGTGGTTAATTTATTGTTCACTGTCAGGTAGTCATTGGGTACGGGCCTGAGCCTCTACATCCCGCTGACATCCACCAGGGTGGTCTGCAACCCTTTTTGGGCAGTCCAGGTGAAGTCTGATGCCCTCTTTTCCCACCTGCCATGACTTTGATGATAACCAGATGTAAATGAAAGGGAGGTGGTGACTACCTGCCTCCACCTGGATCGACCACTGGGTTCTGCCCCAGTACCCGAAACCTCGGGGAAAAGGATGACGAAAGGAATACCCCGAGATGATTCCTTATTTTCCTCTCATTTATTTTTAGGGTTTCCCCCTTTTTTTTTTTTATATGCTCTTTTTTTTCCTTTTCTTTTGAAAGATGCAAACAAAAATGCAGTCCTGTATAACTGGGGTTCTGCTCACCCCCTGCAGCTCGTCGGCAGCTTCTTCTCTGCCCCGGCTTCTCCCAGGCCCCTTGCTAATTGTAGCCCTACCGGGCTTAATTGCCAGCACACGATCACTTAACGAGGAAGGGAACTTCCTCGTTAAGGCAACCCACACAAGAGCCCGTGTTCCCCATCCTTCAGCTTCCCCATTCCTAATCTAGCCCGGGAGCCACTGAGGAAGTGCAATCCTCTTCCTCCATCCAGGGAAGCTTCCAATTGTCAGCTGCATCTCTTCCTCACCGCAGCCACCTGTGGTTTACCTGGCGGCCCGCAGCAGCTGGCCCGCAACATCAAACGGGTGGTGGGGCAGCATAACAGAGAACGGAAAGCAAAGAGAAAAAAAAAAAATGGAGCTGACGGCTCGGGCACATCCGCCCCTCCAATCCCTCCTGGGTCTTCTCCCACTTTTATCCTCTTCTTTCCTTCCACCCTCCTCTTCACTCCCCACCGCCTCCCTTTCTGCCCCACCTGCTTGGTTTCCGGCCCCCTGGATATCGCCCCAGCTGTGGATTAGCACCAATCCGCTTCACCTGCCAAGGTGGTAAAGCCAGGTGGGGGTGGACGGGAAGCTCCCACTGCAGCATGAATGTCTCGATCTGGTGAGGTCTGTGCCCCTGGCTGGGGCTGTGTCCCAGGTAAGTACCCTTCGGATCCTCACATTCACCTATACTTATCTATAGTTTATCTGTTGGTTATCTATGTTTATTTTGGGGTTTATCTGTTTCAGATCAGATACTTACCTGTGACTTACCTGTATCTGGAGCACTGCTATAAGGTTTTATAGCATTTACCCAGAGGGGATTGTTTATGTTATTTGCTTGGATATCATATATAGTACAGATGTTTATATCTATGTTTCTTTTCCTTGTGATAATTATATACAAATTTATTTACCATAACTTAAGTCCCCTGACTGTCCTGGCCTGGTTCTATAGGGAAGGAGGGAAACCGAGTGGTCTGCAGTTCCCCCACAGCACATGTGCCCTTCAATTGGAAAAGGGGAGTGCACCTACCCAAGTACACCTGGGCTACAGAGGCATGAGGGGGCTTGGAAAGAGCGGCAGGGGAGGGGCAGGTCCCACGTCCTCCCCCAATCCACCAGTGGGACAGCTAGCAGCAAGCTAGCTGCCCCACCAGCAGATCGAGGCAGGGGGCTGGGACCTGCCCCTCCCTTGCAGCTCTCTCCAAGCCCTCTGCCCCTGACTGGGGAGCCAGGCCCAGGGGCTGCTTCTCCCCACCCCCCCCTCCAGGTTTCCTGGCCTGATGCTTGCTGCTAGCCGCTGCGGTATCACCCGGGAGAGCCTAGAGCTCCCCTCGGTGGCGGCAGGGGCTCATTACAGGGCTGCAGAAAACCTGCAAAGTGCAGCAAATCTGCTCCCTAATCTCTCCATGTGTAGATGCCTGTCCAGAAGTGCTTACTCCAGAGCAGCTTACACTAGAGTAAACTCAGACCGGATCAAATGCATGTGTACATGTGCCCTCTATGTTGAGACTTTTGCTGCCCTTCCTGAAAGACAGAAGATGAAGGCTGGGATACTGTGAGAAAGAAACACTCAAGCTTCTCTTGATTTGTAGCCTCTCAGATCCCATAAAAACCTCTCTCTGAGGAGCATATCAGGGTTGACCTCTATCTGAAAGCATAAAATAGATGCCTGAAAAGGATATTTAAAACAACTTTCTCATTATCTCAGGAACAAGATTATCCTTTCATAAATGTAACTCAAGGTAAACTATCAAAGTCTCTATTTTGTAGCACCAGGAAACAAAGGGTTCTATAGCCCATCTCCTATACTTAGGAATGATAGATCCAGCTCTCTTGGAGGGTACAGGTGTTTTGTAATGGGCACAGAATTGTTTCTGGTATACAGAGAAACAATGGCAAGCAGATAATTTTTGATCTCAAGGTCTCTCACAAATCCATAGATAGGAAAATAATTCAGGTTGAACTCCATAATTATGAATACCAGCTTCCAATGGAGTGAATCTATCTGGACCCCTGCATACTTTGGGGAAGGTGTGATCCAAAGAGACATGGCATATAGCATGTATCATGCTAACAACTATAAGCTCACTCCTCCATTTCAGCAGATGATTATTTTGGAAATATGGCATAAAACCAATAAAAAGGTAGAAAACCTTCAGCGCTACTTAGGAAAACAGTTTTGTTAATTTTTCTTGTTGAATTTTTCAGAGATGATTGGCTCAGCCAGAGGCTCTTGGAATAGAATCCAGCCTGGACCAACTTGCTTTCTTGTACCCCAAAGACAGGTTGGAAACCTATTAATGAATCTCTCTGCTTCCAAATCCAGTTGGAAAATGAACAGAGATACTGTGCGAGGAAGATGCACTGAAGGCTGTGTTTACCTTACCTTGGGGCTTGGACGCAAAGTGTAATTAGTTATTACTGGTGTAAATAAGAAGCCAACACATGACACAGTCAGTCCTATCCTGATGTAACTTATTTGAATCCAGGGTAGGATTACCAAGGAAAAATCAGGGGTAAAATTAGACCAGCATGTCACGTGTCCAGATCTATCTTGAGGTAGTCATTTGGTATATGCAGACAGGCATATTAGCTATCATATGAGGCAGATGTGGGGACCTTAGGGATAGAGTCCTGGCCAGTTCCTAGGACAAATGTGTTTGAAGAAATGCATAACTAACTATGGTTTCATTTCAAGCATGCCAAGCTCTGAAACCTTCTTGGGCAAGAGGTGGCACTAAAATGTGGCACTACTACAAAGAGACACTAAAATATTGCAAACAGCTACTCTAGCACTGTCGGTAGTGTGTCTAATCCAGAGCTCTGGATTTGTTTGGTGCATGAAACTGATGCAAATTACACTAGAGTAACTGCGTCAAGTGTCCAGATCCTCAGAAGTGGGTTCTGTCACTGAAAATAAATTGCTAAAAGAGGAACAGGCCGTGGTCATGATATATCAACTTCTCATTAGTTGGCAGGCTTTTTCTTAAAGTTGGTTTTCATTTGCATTTGAATCTCTCTCAGCTTCATCTCACCTACTCTACACAAAATATAGTGGAACAGGGACCTATCATGAAAAAATATCCAGTGCTGCCTAATCCATCATCTGGGAAGCTGAGAGGAGGAACTTCAGTCACTAATTGTAAGAAAGTGATAAAGTCCCACTTCCAGTCCTACAGGAAATTGACAAATAATGTCTTTATAATACTGGACCCAAAAACATTCTAGTAAGGTTACTAGATTGCTTGACCATAAGACTCAAAAGCCACACTTTTTGGAAAGATAAATCAACAAATGCAGGTGTATTGCACTGTAAGAAACCCATAAGAATCTCTCATCACCAGCAGTGTTAAGATTACCCTCAGTTCCCAGATTTCTTGAATGTATACCACACATCCTAATAAAACTAACATTGAGATTTGCAACTGACAGATCTCTTCCACTTCTGACTAAAAGTATATTGCCAAATTGCTTTGCCACCTCTTTGCCCAAGAAGGTTTCAGAGCTTGGCATGCTTGAAATGAAACCATAGTTAGTTATTCATTTCTTCAGACACATTTGTCCTCAGAACTGACCAGGACTCTATCCCCAAGGTCCCCACATCTGCCTCATATGATAGGAAGTGGTATTGTTGTCCTTTTGATTGAATTAAAATGTCCTACGGAAACAAATGCCTACATTAGATGTTAATCAGAAATGACAGAAAAATACAGATATCTATAACTGAGGTATATATAGATACCTATTTTTTAAAATTACAGTAAAAGCTCTGTTATCCGGCATCCCCCGGGAATGGGGGATGCCGGTTAATCAAATACTCCGGTTAATCAAATGTGCACTGTCTGGTGCACTCCCCAGCGCCAGTGTGCCGGAAGACAGGGAAGGGGGGCCCTGCGCAGGCTGCTTTTTCCCGCACAGGCTGCTTTGCCCCAGGCCGTAAGCCAGAAAAGTGGCAAAGAAAAACTCAGCTCATGGCGGTGAAATGGGAAGTCCCCTAGAAACGGTACTTCCGGTTTCGCTTTTGCTGCATCGCTCAGATGCTGGTTAATAGAGTTTTCTGGCTAATAAAGTGCCGGTTAACACAGCTTTTACTGTATATGTATTAATTTTTTTGGTCCCAAGGCCTAATTAGCTATTTCAGGTTCTATTTTAGTTAAGCATTGTGTTAGTTTGTGTGTGAGCTTACACAAACCCACACACTCATTCATATTATAGAAATCTTCAGCTTTCTAGTGATATTTTATTTAAATCATATTAATACAGTATTTTTGGGCACTGTAAGTCTGTGACATGCCAGCTTGACCTTCTTGGGAAAAAATAGTTTATGGTTTGAGATTGCATCCAAATGATTGCCTAATCATAATTATTTATTGGTTATATTGCAGCTAAATATACACAGACATATGCTGGCCTTTGCCAGTGCCATTTGTTAGCTGAATTGCTGCCACTTTATTCTGGGACTGGTTCTTCAAATGGTGCCTGTTTGACAATAGCCTTGCAGCACTCCAAGATGGTTGCCAAAGGTTCATTCATCACCTGGGAATAGCCAAAGTAATTTCTGCTGTGAAAAAATCGTAATATGTATAGTACACTCTTCTTACTTGCCCTGCACTTAATCTAAGACCATATTATTTTTTCAGTAATTTAGTCCTCCAGTTTATCTTCTAACATTTCAATCAGTCAGTTCCTAGTGACCCAGATTTCTCCCAACTTGTTTCCCAACATTGTGATTCAGTTATCTCCCTCTTTCTTCACAACAATCCTAGATGTATTCTCCTCCCACACAAAAACATCTCACTCGTGGATTCCATACAAATGAAATCATTTGTATATACATAGTTAAGGAGAGTTGAAAAAATAACGCATTTCTTTCTCTACAAGGACTTTTCCTCCAAGGACTCAAGATACTTTGACAGTGTCACTTTAAAAATTTTGGGAGAGGGGAAAAAAACGATACTAATAAAATGTGCAAAATCTTTCTTTTGGTTTTAAAATATTTCTTTAAAACATTTTACTTAAAAATATATGACACAGAATACACAATAATGAGGTGTGACAGACTACTTACAGGCATTTTTTGTGAGGCAGTCTTAAATTTATGCTAAGAACACCGTTATGTTGAACTACATCACTATGCATTTTGTATGTCAGAAACAGTGTAACATGAAAAGACTTGGGCACATGCATGACATTGTCAAAAAACCCTCCAAAAAACAAGTAAGTAGGCACAAATTAGAGAAGTACCTGTCACTGGGAAGTACACTTGCTTTGTCTGCAACACTCTTTTGTTCCAGTAAATAACTTAGTGTTCAGCCTCAGTTTACTCTCCTTATCACACATTCTTGGTGTTTGAATACTGATTTACAATTATACTAGATCTAATCAACCCAGCAAATTACAATTGACTTTCTTTTACTGACTTTATACCCTTTATACTATCACCAGCTTTTACTTTTTGATATGCTGAACTCGATTTCTGTTACCTGATTAGGGCAGGAAATAGCAGCAATATATTCAGAGGGAACCTGCACAACTGCAAACAATAAACAACATACAGTATTTAGATATCTTGTCAGCTCCTGTGAATACTAATGAGCACGTCATCCACAGGGGTAAATCTGCACTGGAACATAGAGTCCTGGAGACTTAAAACTCAACATTTTCTATAGGAAATCTTTTTGCCGGAATTTGACCTTCAGTGGAGTTCATCCTGCAGACAGGTATAGTTTTCAAGCATGGCAGTTCTATAATGAGCTCCAAGCAGGTTGATCCATGAACCTAAGTCTGGGCCTATGATTTTATGTCACTATAAGGGGGGAAATAACAAACTGATCATTCAGAAAGAATAGACAACTAGGTTATAACATGTCCCCATCTCCCAGCAAAGTAGCTCCTTTCAGCCATTATCCAGGCCAAGGGGAGTGGGGTTGTAGCAGGCGGCAGGTTTCAGGGGGCACATCTACACATGTAATTAACATGAAACAATAAACTTCAGCACTTACTGTGCCTGAGCTTATTGCTCCTGGGCATGTCATTTGAATGTGTGGCGGGGACTGCAGCATGTTGAGCCAGGTAAGAGCAGCACGGGCTGGCAGGGGGCCCAGGAGTCTGCCTGAAAGCCCGGCTCCAACCCAGCTCAATGTGCTGTGGAGGGGCTGGCTGGGGCACGAGGGTGCTTTAGTGTGGGGCTAGCCAGCAGGCAGCCTCTGCACTGAAGCATCCTCATGGCCCAGCCAGCCGCATCAGTGTCTACAAATGTGGTGCTATAGAGTAAAAAACTCCGCCACAGAATCGTACTTGTATTTACAAGTACAACCCTGCTACGGAGTTTATTACTTTACTCCAGCCTAATAGTTCTGCATGTGTAGATGCAACACGTTTACTGTGGAGCTAATTGGTGAACTCAGCAGTAAATGTCTTGTGTAGATGCACCCAGGATGTAGCAGGCTCCATGCACCAGGGATTGCAGCCCATCTGCAGGCGTTAAGCAGGTGATGGCTGCTAGGGGGACTGGGCCAGCTGCTGGAGATAACTGGTTGGCCAGAGGAAGTTAAAACTCAGAAAGTGAAAGACAAAGGGATATCAGGCTAGTGACTGCAACACTGAGGATTAGAATTTTACTTCATAAATCTACTGGATACAAATAATCTTGGACTAAATATAGACATTGGATTTATGGCACATTACATCCTGCCTGCCATCTAATAACCCCAGGTAACCTGCCTGCAGCTGACCAACTACATTATTTCACACATTCCCCCTGCCCCATCTCTACCCATATTCTCCCAAACTCTCATTTGCATTTTCACAGACCCGCATGTTGAAAATTAGCTTTTCTACCTTATAGGTAGCTTTTCTACTTTATAGAAAATAAAGAGAGAGTATTTGTGCCCGAAAGCCTGCAAAGAATATTTTTTCAACTATTTAATTGGTCTAATAAAAGATACCACACTGAACCAGGGTACTCTCTCAAGGCCTGGGAAGAGACTCCAGGGTTTGGACACTCTCGCAAGGCCTGGGGAAAGACCCCAGGGTTAGAATTAATACTTTATTGTTTTGTATTATTTGTACGTGGGTTATTTATGAGGTTTGTTGTGTCCTGGGAGGCAAATTTGCCCAGGACAAATAAAGACTATGTGCAAGAAGCCTGATATCCTGCTTAAAGTGAACTGCAGCAATAAAGAGAGGAGTGCTGCAACAAGGTCTGGAGGTGCTGAAACAGCAGTAGCAGTCTAGGCAGCTCCAACTGCAGCAACAGCAGGTCCTGAAGAAACAGAAAATGCGATTCCTCAGAGAACAGCTGGCTGCCTTGAGAGAAGAGCAGCAAAGGGCCCTCCAAGAGCAGTTTCAAGAATTCCAGCAAGGAAAAGAGGCAGAGCTGGCTGCGCTGACCACCCAGCTGCAAATCCTGGAGAAAGCAAAAGACACTAGCCAAGCCTCTGCAGAAGAGATGCATAGTGAGAAAGTCAAACTAAGCCAGAGAGTCCAAGACCTGGATGGCTGAGTTTACGAGGTTACCACAAGGTGCTAGCAGAGAAAGGGCCAGGCAGGAGAAGCCAAATTGCTGAAAACTCTGCTCCAAGAAGTAGAAAACAAGCTGAAAGTCAGCTGAAGCTTTCAGGGAAGGAGAAGCTTGATGCACTAGAGATGAAGCTGCCATAAGCCCCTGCTGAGAGCGCACAGCTCCCAGAGAGCACTGAAGGAAAAGCAGCATGAAGCTGACAATGTAAGGGAAGTACTGAGACCACTCTTGTTAAGATGTCTCGACCTCAAGTTGGGGGAACTGGAGGTTAGGTACAAGCAGAAAATAGAAGCAGCTCTGGGCAGTATACAAGCACGATGTGAGTAGTACCAAGTTTTTCTGGCTGAGACAGAAGAAATACTCCAAGCACTGCAGGAGAGGGAGGAAAAAGAGAACCAGACATGGACAGCAAAAATAACCGTATCTCAAGAGGACTTTGAAAAGTCCCAGGCCTAAGTGCAATCTCTAGAAGAGACTGGAGAAGCTGAGAAAGGAGCTGGCGAGACTTACCCACCCAGTATGAGGCCTCTTGAGAAGAAGTATTTAAGTTATCCAAATAGGTGAAAGCTGAGTTATGCTACTACAAACAGAGAGAGTGATGGTCTTGAAGAGCCAGGTCCTACAACTAGAGGCAGAGTTAGAAGTGGCCAAGGTGGAGTCAGCCATAACACCACTGCCACAGAGAGAGGCACTGAGTTATTTCAGCTCCAACCACCCCAATTATGGATACAGATACTATCCTAATATCTAATGGAGAATATCTATCCTAAGAGTTGACACAGAGGCACTTGCTGAAACTGTTGCTTCAGCAAGTCTCTTCAGACTGAGAGCAAATCCTCCAGAAAGGGAACAGGGATCAGGCTTAGAACTTTGGCACTGATGTAGACATGCCATCATACTGAGACCTGACTATGAACAAAAGATGCCCTATTAAGCTAACAGGCCTAGGCATTCTCTTACCTCCCTTCTTGGTTCTGAGCCAGCTTCCTTAGCCTCACTCACACTATTATTTCCTAGAGTGGCACTGCTGGTCTCTAGACAGAGCCGTAACTCCCCTTCTAAAGGTCTGTGTGGAACTAAGCCTCTCATTTTAAAATTTCCCTTTAACAAAGCACTGTTCCCCAGTTATCTTCAAGAGGCTTCAAGGATAGAACTAAACTGTATTCTACACAAATAGCTATTAGGGTTTCATGGCAAAATTGCCCACGCCTAAGAACTCTCCAATCCAAGTCTTGAATTCTTCCAGTCATGTCATTTATTAGAGTTACATGAAGATAATTCTATCCCACTATATCTATCTATCTATCTATCTATCAGAAGAAGAAGATTAGTTTTAACAGGGATTATATCCTTGAAAATATCAAGATTATCAGGAAAGATGTGATCACAGGCTTGTGACAATCCCATCATTAAAATAAAGTTACCGTCTTGAAAATCCACAAACGAAAAGATTTCCTCTACCCCTGTGAGAAGCTTTTTCAAGATTTCTTAGCCCCAAATCCTTACCTGACAAGGAACAGTTAATCACCCCAGGTAGCCTCTCAAAATAGTCATATTTCAGTGATCCCCTTTTTTCTCTGCCATTTCTCTATTCTCTTCTTTCCTCACTACCTTTTTTATTACAGCTTAAGCTGCTACCTCTGTATTGCACTAAAAAGCAATAAAATCTGAGCAGTAATATATAGCAGTTTATTTAATTTATTTCTTTTACTGGCCTGAGTACGACATTTCGTTTTTAAATATGTTAAACAGAAATCTGTCATTTATACCTCCACTGTATTCCATAATATAGTAAAAGATTATCAGTAAAAAATAAAAAAAAAATGACAGCAACAATAAAAATCCCAATAGCAAGGTCTCAAAGGAGATGCAAAGCAGTAAAAGAGGAATCATCATACAATCCAGGAGGCAGTACCAAGGAATCAGGCAGTCAGTCACAACACTAATAGGACATAAGCAAAGGAATAAAAACTGTGTGTGAAGGGACAAGCAATCAAAACAGTTGAAACAGCAAGGGAAATACTGGCATTCAAGCTTCTCCAGGGTTTTAAATCCAAGTGTATGTCTAACAAGCAAAGACAAGAGCAACAGATTTAAAAATCCCTAAAATGAATAAACCAATTTACAAAATGGCAATAATAAAAAGTGATTTCAAACTGCCTGTATAATCCAAGTCAGGGAGACAGGAAGAAATCTAAAACCATCTGATAGCTGACTAGAGAAGGAAGGATTGCTACAGATACTAATAAGACTCTGTAAACAAAAACTATGACTGGATCACACTGCTTTCAGTACCTGCTTTATGATTGAGAACTGCAAAATGCAAGCCCTTTAACTTAAATTCTTGTAACAGCCTGAGGGGTGGGGCCAGAAACATTGCCACAGATATGGGAGTTTCTCTAGGGGAAGAATGCCCAGTGCAAGAGAAAGAAGACAGGAACTCGGAGACGCCAGTCAGAGCCAAAAGCGAGAGCTGCGGAGCTCTCCTACTGAGCTGAAGATGGAGGAGGCTGAGACACAGCAAGAACAGGAATCTCTCACACCCACACATCCCCAAAAAGGGAGAAAGCAATTATCAAAGCAGTATGAGTCTCAAGAATCAGAATAAGAGAAAGGTCAACAGCAATATGGATGGGCAAGTAAAAATGGGAGCCGCCTAAGAATCTGAAGCGGCAATTAGCTCTGTTTTCAACACAAAAATTATAATGATTGTCTACAGCAAGATAAGAAATATGGAGTAGTTGTCTTTGCCATTAAAAAAATGGCAGTGACAAGGCACCTTTAGTTATACTGTGAAAAAACTAGGCAAGATCAACGTCACTTTGTGTTTGATGTCACAGTAAAAACTCCACTAGTTTGTACAGAAGGATTGCCCAAATTATTTAGTTTATTCCATGGTTTAAGTATACTTTTTTTCACCAATAGGTGAAGATGAAGCTTGTGACAGATATGTACACTCTCTCCACAAATGAGATCAAAAGTCAACAGGCCTGAATATAACTGTACACAGAAGTGTTCTGACTCAGCAGCCCAAGCCATTTCTTCCAATCCTATTTTCCTCTGTTCCCATTTGCAGAAACAGGAAGATTCATTTGAGGAACCGACAAAACCACAATAGTTTGTTCCCCTCAGCTGCAGCTGTCCTCTGAATACTCTTTGGCAGCTACAGCACACAAATGGAAATCTTTGAAGCCATACTGTGCCAAAACAAGTTACATTTTTAATGACTTCTTTTTGTATTGTATCAGACTGTGACACATTTACCCATTACAGCATTTTACCAAATTCTTTGGGACACTTTGCAAAGCACAGCCCTATTTACAATATTAGGAAAATTACTACATCAGCTCCATTCTAAACTGAACCTAGAAACTGACATGCCAAACAGCAAATTAAAAAAAAAAATGCCCGACTAGTTTTCCTAGTTATAAACAATGAAAATTTAACAAATCCACTGAAATAGCACTACTTTTTCACAATGAAACCCCCACCATAGCTTTGTGTTTCAGAGAAAATAATTGAAACCTACTCATCACCTTTTTACTTGGATGTACATATTGAAAGTTCTCAAATCTAATAGTTTTAAAACACATCTACAAGGACAATATAAATGCTGTCAACCTGTGCTGCAAAGTATGAAATACAATTTCATCTAATAGAAGGCAGCAGGGGGCAGCAATATGCAAAGTATAAAAAAGACATACTGTTTACCACGCTGTACAACTGATCAATACATATTTCAATTGTACGCCAAGTATTTATTTCCTCTGTCCTGAAAAAAATATTTAATCTTTTTTAAGTAAAAAATAAAAGTCAGGCCTTTCTTAGCTTCCAAAAAGGAGTCATTCAAATAGTGATTACAGAGAAAAAAAGATTTCTGTATTTAAAATGTGTTTTAAAACAAACATATACCTCTCTCTCTTCCCAAAACTTCTTATATTCTAAGGAAGGTTTGGATTATCTAGGGTACAAAATCACTACTGATTGTAGCAAACTAACTTGAGTTCAGGAGTTTGAAAGGAGGTCTGGATGTTTAATTATACCTCTTGAATTTGTTCAGTTGGGATTGAAATCTTACAAACACAAACCAACCAGTCCTGGATTAAAACCAGAAATTACAAGGAAAATACCCACCCCGTGACTACCCCCAACACAATAAATTCTTGATAAGGGCCATGGGAGATGTTAATTTAATTGCACAATGGGATCTGATCCTGGATCCTAGAATTGCACATCTTGCCATACCAGATATGCATGGCAGGGCAGGAGATTTTGGGGATCTGAGATCAAATCCTACTGTGCATCTTGCTAGGGAGGGGAAGCCCTGAATTGGAAACCTAATCTTTGATCCAGAGGTCCCCTTGCACCTGGAACTTTAAAGGTTCAGTGCACACCCAGGCACTGGGGAATGGTATAGGGCCAGCGGCTGCTCCCTACCTTACCTTACAGGGGAAAGCCCCTGGGCCCCAGACACAGACCTCAACAATCCCTTGTACCATAACATTTAAAGTTGCATGGCTTTAAATGTCCCAGTATGAGGGCTGTACTGCTGGTCTTTTAAGGGACAGGGAGCAGCTGCATCCTGGACACAGTCAACTGTGCAGAGGGAAGTCCCCCAATGCAGAAAACAGCCATCACCTGTCCCTTGAGAGGAAGAGGGGAGAGAACCCCATATCTGGGAAGAGTTCCCCATCTTGGACTCCCACTACCATGTTCAAACAGCATGTATGGAGCTCAGCTGCTGATGGGCATGGGGAAGGGCTCCCTGATCTCAGCATGAGCCCCAGCATGTTCATGCCACATTTCAAATGAAAGTGCAGTACAACTCAGCCACCAAGATGTTCCACAACACAGGTGGAACATCTTTATGGCTGATTTGTCATTTTACTGCACCATAAATTACTTACCCGTGTGGCATATTTCAATTAATGCATTAATTGTGCCATACATATAACATCTGCTGGGGGACTAAGAGGTCAGTCAATGATGAGAGAGCAGGGTCAAGAAACATTATTTTGAATATAAAACTGGCCTACCCATCCCTATCCACTCCTGGGCAAATTCTCACCTGTTGTAAGCAAATGCAGCTACTGTGACTTACACAAGATTTATATTTGAGATCACAATTCTTGAAAAGGAATTCACTGTAGAAATACGTATTAAACTAGGAACGTCTAACTCAAAATCAGTTGGTGAGATATATTCCCATATTCCCTGCCAACATCAATGCCAATCAGTTGGTGAGATATATTCCCATATTCCCTTCCATCATCAATGCCCCCCTCCCTCCCCCCCCTGCTGACTACTACTGATTTTCACCGCCAGCAGTGATCAATAAGGATAAATTCAGCAGCAGGAAAAGTGGGGGAAGCAAGGGGGGCAAGAGTGCCCAAAAGCCTTCCTGGCTCACCAAGGACATCCGGGAATGCCTGGTTGCCAAAAAGGCGGCGTACACCCGGTGGAAGTGGGGGGGCTATCTCCAAAGAAGAGTATACCTCCACTGCTCGGGCCTGTAGGGGGGCTGTTAGGAAAGCTAAGGTGGACATAGAGCTAGGACTAGCGTCCAAGATCAAAGATAACAAAAAGTCCTTCTTCAAATATATAGGGAGGATGAAGAAGGCGCCGGGAAATGTGGGACCCCTGCAAGATATGCTGGGCAATCTGGTGGTTGCACCAGAGGAGAAGGCAGACCTCTTTAAGAAATTCTTCACCTCCGTTTTCTTGTGCAGGGACCGGGACTCCCCCACCATGTTTCAAGATGGACTCGAGGAGAATGCCTCCAGACCTAAGGTTGAGGAGGACCGGGTTAGAGTGCTTCTGGAGGGGCTGGACGTGTTCAAGTCAGCAGGTCCAGATGCTCTCCACCCCAGGGTGTTGAGGGAGCTAGCAGGGGTTATTGCAGGGCCCTTAGCACGGCTTTACGAGCGCTCGTGGTGCTCAAGCCAGGTGCCAGATGATTGGAAGATAGCCAATGTGGTCCCCATCTTTAAAAAAGGGAGGAGGGAGGACCCAGTCAACTATAGGCCTGTCAGTCTTATCTCAATCCTGGGAAAACTCTTTGAGAAGATCATCAAGGAGCACATCT